>NW_026892738.1:5000-272500 GCF_033815535.1 Pezoporus flaviventris | reverse complement strand
ATGGTGACACCGTTGCAAAGCTGACTGTGTGCTGAAGATGCCCAGCACATGCTTTCCCTCCTGGCTCCTCCACTGTGCTAGCAGACTGCAACCGTTCGTGCTCTACTCACTGTGCTGCTGGGCAACCGAGAGTAAGCTCCGAAGAGGGTGCATTCAAATGGACCTTTAGGTATGAAAGCGAGGAGCGACAGCAATGATGGTGACACCGTTGCAAAGCTGACTGTGTGCTGAAGATGCCCAGCACATGCTTTCCCTCGCGGCTCTTCGGATCTGGGAGCAGAAGCCAGAAGTTCGTGCACTAATCGCTGTGCTACTGGGCAGCTGAGAAGCAGCTTTGGAGAGGTTGCATTCAAATGTACATTTAGGTATGAAACCGAGGAGTGACAGCAATAATGGTGACAGCATTGCAAAGCTGACTGTGTGCTGAAGACGCCCCGCACATGCTTTCCCTCCTGGCTCTTCGACTGTGGGAGCAGACGGCAACCCTGACCCTAACCCTAACCCTAACCCCAACCCTAACCCAACCCTAACCCTAACCCTAACCCTAACCCTACCCCTAACCCTAACACTAACCCTAAACCTAACCATAACCCTAACCCCTAACCCTAACCCCTAACCCTAACCCTAACCCTGACCCTAACCCTAACCCCTAACCCTAACCCCTAATTCTAACCCTAACCCTAACCCTAACCCTAAGCTTTCACCAGCTTTCCCTCCTTGCTCTTCGATTGTGGGAGCAGACGGCAACTGTTCGTGCTCTACTCACTGTGCAGCTGGGCAGCCGAGAGCAAGCTCTGAAGAGGGTGCATTCAAATGGACCGTTAGGTATGAAAGCGAGGAGCGACAGCAATGATGGTGACCCCGTTGCAAAGCTGACTGTGTGCTGAAGGTGCCCAGCGCATGCTTTCCCTCCTGGCTCTTCGGATCTGGGAGCAGAAGCCAGACGTTCGTGCACTAATCGTTCAGCCCCTGGGCAGCCGAGAAGAAGCTTCAGAGAGGTTGCACTCAAATGGACTTTTAAGTATGAAAGCGAGGAGCGACAGCAATGATGGTGACACCGTTGCAAAGCTGACTGTGTGCTGAAGATGCCCAGCACATGCTTTCCCTCCTGGCTCCTCCACTGTGCTAGCAGACGGCAACCGTTCGTGCTCTACGCACTGTGCTGCTGGATATCCGAGAGAAAGCTCCGAAGAGGGTGCATTCAAATGGACCTTTAGGTATGAAAGCGAGGAGCGACAGCAATGATGGTGACACCGTTGCAAAGCTGACTGTGTGCTGAACATGCGCAGCACATGCTTTCCCTCCTGGTTCTTCAACTGTGGGAGCAGACGGCAACCATAACCCTAACCCTAACACTAACCCTAACCCAACCCTAAACCTAACCCTAACCCCTAACCCTAGCCCTAACCCTAACCCTAACCCTAACCCTAACCCTAAGCTTTCACCAGCTTTCCCTCCTGGCTCTTCGATTGTGGGAGCAGACGGCAACTGTTCGTGCTCTACTCACTGTGCAGCTGGGCAGCTGAGAGCAAGCTCCGAAGAGGGTGCATTCAAATGGACCTTTAGGTATGAAAGCGAGGAGCGACAGCAATGATGGTGACACAGTTGCAAAGCTGACTGTGTGCTGAAGATGCCCAGCACATGCTTTCCCTCCTGGCTCTTCGGATCTGGGAGCAGAAGCCAGACGTTCGTGCACTAATCGTTCTGCCCCTGGGCAGCCGAGAACAAGCTTCGGAGAGGTTGCACTCAAATGGACTTTTAAGTATGAAACCGAGGAGCGACAGCAATGATGGTGACACCGTTGCAAAGCTGACTGTGTGCTGAAGATGCCCAGCACATGCTTTCCCTCCCGGCTCTTCGGCTCTGGGAGCAGAGGCCAGACGTTCGTGCTCTAATCGCTGTGCTACTTGGCAGCTCAGAGCAAGCACGGTAGAGGTTGCATTCGAGTGGACTTTTAGGTATGAAACCGAGGAGCGACAGCAATGATGGTGACACCGTTGCAAAGCTGACTGTGTGCTGAAGATGCCCAGCACATCCTTTCCCTCCCGGCTCTTCGGATATGGGAGCAGAAGCCAGAAGTTTGTGCACTAATCGCTGTGCTACTAGGCAGCTGAGAAGCAGCTTTGGAGAGGTTGCATTCAAATGTACTTTTAGGTATGAATCCGAGGAGTGACAGCAATAATGGTGACAGCATTGCAAAGCTGACTGTGTGCTGAAGATGCCCCGCACATGCTTTCCCTCCTGGCTCTTCGACTGTGGGAGCAGACGGCAACCCTAAACCTAACCCTAACCCTAACCCCAACCCTAACCCAACCCTAAACCTAACCCTAACCCTAACCCTAACCCTACTCCTAACCCTAACACTAACCCTAAACCTAACCATAACCCTAAACCTAACCCTAACCCCTAACCCTAACCCTAACCCTGACCCTAACCCTAACCACTAACCCTAACCCCTAGTTCTAACCCTAACCCTAACCCTAACCCTAACCCTAAGCTTTCACCAGCTTTCCCTCCTGGCTCTTCGATTGTGGGAGCAGACGGCAACTGTTCGTGCTCTACTCACTGTGCAGCTGGGCAGCCAAGAGCAAGCTCCGAAGAGGGTGCATTCAAATGGACCTTTAGGTATGAAAGCGAGGAGCGACAGCAATGATGGTGACACCGTTGCAAAGCTGACTGTGTGCTGAAGATGCCCAGCACATCCTTTCCCTCCCGGCTCTTCGGATCTGGGAGCAGAAGCCAGAAGTTCGTGCACTAATCGCTGTGCTACTGCGCAGGTGAGAAGCAGCTTTGGAGAGGTTGCATTCAAATGTACTTTTAGGTATGAAACCGAGGAGTGACAGCAATAATGGTGACAGCATTGCAAAGCTGACTGTGTGCTGAAGATGCCCAGCACATGCTTTCCCTCCTGGCTCTTCGGATCTGGGAGCAGAAGCCAGACGTTAGTGCACTAATCGTTCAGCCCCTGGGCAGCCGAGAACAAGCTTCGGAGAGGTTGCACTCAAATGGACTTTTAAGTATGAAAGCGAGGAGCGACAGCAATGATGGTGACACCGTTGCAAAGCTGACTGTGTGCTGAAGATGCCCAGCACATGCTTTCCCTCCTGGCTCCTCCACTGTGCTAGCAGACGGCAACCGTTCGTGCTCTACTCACTGTGCTGCTGGGCAACCGAGAGTAAGCTCCGAAGAGGGTGCATTCAAATGGACCTTTAGGTATGAAAGCGAGGAGCGACAGCAATGATGGTGACACCGTTGCAAAGCTGACTGTGTGCTGAAGATGCCCAGCACATGCTTTCCCTCGCGGCTCTTCGGATCTGGGAGGAGAAGCCAGAAGTTCGTGCACTAATCGCTGTGCTACTGCGCAGCTGAGAAGCAGCTTTGGAGAGGTTGCATTCAAATGTACTTTTAGGTATGAAACCGAGGAGTGACAGCAATAATGGTGACAGCATTGCAAAGCTGACTGTGTGCTGAAGACGCCCCGCACATGCTTTCCCTCCTGGCTCTTCGACTGTGGGAGCAGACGGCAACCCTGACCCTAACCCTAACCCTAACCCCAACCCTAACCCAACCCTAACCCTAACCCTAACCCTAACCCTAACCCTACCCCTAACCCTAACACTAACCCTAAACCTAACCATAACCCTAACCCCTAACCCTAACCCGAACCCTAACCCAACCCTAACCCTAACCCTAACCCTACCCCTAACCCTAACACTAACCCTAAACCTAACCATAACCCTAACCCTAACCCTAACCCCTAACCCTAACCCTAACCCTAACCCTAACCCCTAACCCTAATCCCTAACCCTAACCCTAACCCTAACCCTAACCCTAACCCAACCCTAACCCTAACCGTAACCCTAACCCTACCCCTAACCCTAACCCTAACCCTAACCCTAACCGTACCCGTAACCCTAACCCTAACCCTAAACCTAACCATAGCCCTAACCCTAACCCAAACCCTAACCCTAACCCAACCCTAACCCTAACCCTAAGCCTAACCATACCCCTAAACCTAACCCTAACCCTAAACCTAACCATAACGTGAACCCTAACCCTAACCCCTAACCCTAACCCTAACACTAACCCCTAACCCTAACCCCTAACCCTAACCCTAACCCCTAACCCTAACCCTAACCCTACCCCTAACCCTACCCCTAACCCTAACACTAACCCTAAACCTAACCATAACCCTAACCCTAACCCTAACCCCTAACCCTAACCCTAACCCTAACCCTAACCCCTAACCCTAACCCCTAATTCTAAACCTAACCCTAACCCTAACCCTAACCCTAACCCTAACCCTAACCCAACCCTAACCCTAACCCTAACCCAACCCCTAACCCTAACACTAACCCTAAACCTAACCATAACCCTAACCCTAACCCTAACCCTAACCCTAAGCTTTCACCAGCTTTCCCTCCTGGCTCTTCGATTGTGGGAGCAGACGGCAACTGTTCGTGCTCTACTCACTGTGCAGCTGGGCAGCCGAGAGCAAGCTCCGAAGAGGGTGCACTCAAATGGACCTTTAGGTATGAAAGCGAGGAGCGACAGCAATGATGGTGACCCCGTTGCAAAGCTGACTGTGTGCTGAAGATGCCCAGCACATGCTTTCCCTCCTGGCACTTCGGATCTGGGAGCAGAAGCCAGACGTTCGTGCACTAATCGTTCTGCCGCTGGGCAGATGAGAACAAGCTTCGGAGAGGTTGCACTCAAATGGACTTTTAAGTATGAAAGCGAGGAGCGACAGCAATGATGGTGACTCCGTTGCAAAGCTGACTGTGTGCTGAAGATGCCCAGCACATGCTTTCCCTCCTGGCTCCTCCACTGTGCTAGCAGACGGCAACCGTTCGTGCTCTACGCACTGTGCTGCTGGGCAACCGAGAGCAAGCTCCGAAGAGGGTGCATTCAAATGGACCTTTAGGTATGAAAGCGAGGAGCGACAGCAATGATGGTGACACCGTTGCAAAGCTGACTGTGTGCTGAAGATGCCCAGCACATGCTTTCCCTCCTGGCTCTTCGGATCTGGGAGCAGAGGCCAGACGTTCGTGCTCCAATCGCTGTGCTACTTTGCAGCTCAGAGCAAGCTCCGTAGAGGTTGCATTTGAGTGGACTTTTCGGTATGAAAGAGTGGAGCGACAGCAATGATGGTGACACCGTTGCAAAGCTAACTGTGTCCTGAAGATTCCCAGCACATGCTTTCCCTCCTGGTTCTTCGACTGTGGGAGCAGACGGCAACCGTTCGTGCTCTACTCACTGTGCTGCTGGGCAGCCGAGAGCAAGCTCCGAAGAGATTGCATTCAAATGGACCTTTAGGTATGAAAGCGAGGAGCGACAGCAATGATGGTGACACCGTTGCAAAGCTGACTGTGTGCTGAAGATGCCCAGCACATGCTTTCCCTCCTGGCACTTCGGCTCTGAGAGCAGAGGCCAGACATTCGTGCTCTACTGACTGTGCTGCTCGGAAGCCAAGAGCAACGAGCAGAGAAGTTGGATTCAAATGAACTTCTCGGTATGAAAGTGAGGAGGGACCGCAATGATGGAGGTACTGTTGCTAAGCTGACTGTGTGCAGAAGATTCAGAGCACCAGCTTTCCCTCCTGGCTCTTCGATTGTGGGAGCAGACGGCAACTGTTCGTGCTCTACTCACTGTGCTGCTGGGCAGCCGAGAGCAAGCTCCGAAGAGGGTGCATTCAAATGGACCTTTAGGTATGACACCGAGGAGCGACAGGAATGATGGTGACACCGTTGCAAAGCTGACTGTGTGCTGAAGATGCCCAGCACATGCTTTCCCTACTGGCTCTTCGACTGTGGGAGCAGACGGCAACCGTTCGTGCTCTACTCACTGTGCTGCTGGTTAGCCGAGAGCAAGCTCCGAAGAGGGTGCATTCAAATGGACCTTTAGATATGAAAGCGAGGAGCGACAGCAATGATGGTGACACCGTTGCAAAGCTGACTGTGTGCTGAAGATGCCCAGCACATGCTTTCCCTCCCGGCTCTTCGGATCTGGGAGCAGAACCCAGAAGTTCGTGCACTAATCGCTGTGCTACTGGGCAGCTGAGAAGCAGCTTTGGAGAGGTTGCATTCAAATGTACTTTTAGGTGTGAAACCGAGGAGTGACAGCAATAATGCTGACAGCATTGCAAAGCTGACTGTGTGCTGAAGATGCCCCGCACATGCTTTCCCTCCTGGCTCTTCGACTGTGGGAGCAGACGGCAACCCTAACCCTAACCCTAACACTAACCCTAACCCTAACCCTAACCCTAACCCTAACCCTACCCCTAACCCTAACCTAACCCTAAACCTAACCATAACCCTAACACTAACACTAACCCTAATCCTAACCCTAACCCTAACCCAACCTTAACCCTAACCCTAACCCAAACCCTACCCCTAACCCTAACCTAACCCTAAACCTAACCATAACCCTAACACTAACCCTAACCCCTAACCCTAACCTAACCCTAACCCTAACCCCTAAACCTAACTCCTAACCCTAACCCTAACCCTGACCCTAACTCTAAAACCTCACCCTAACCCCTAACCCTAACCCTAACCCTAACCCTAACCCTAACCCTAAGCTTTCACCAGCTTTCCCTCCTGGCTCTTCGACTGTGGGAGCAGACGGCAACTGTCGGTGCTCTACTCACTGTGCAGCTGGGCAGCCGAGAGCAAGCTCCGAAGAGGGTGCATTCAAATGGACCTTTAGACATGAAAGCGAGGAGCGACAGCAATGATGGTGACCCCGTTGCAAAGCTGACTGTGTGCTGAAGATGCCCAGCACATGCTTTCCCTCCTGGCTCTTCGGATCTGGGAGCAGAAGCCAGACGTTCGTGCACTAATCGTTCTGCCCCTGGGCAGCCGAGAACAAGCTTCGGAGAGGTTGCACTCAAATGGACTTTTAAGTATGAAACCGAGGAGCGACAGCAATGATGGTGACACTGTTGCAAAGCTGACTGTGTGTTGAGGATGCCCAGCACATGCTTTCCCTCCTGGCTCTTCGGCTCTGGGAGTAGAGGCTAGACGTTCGTGCCCTAACCGCTGTGCTACTTTGCAGCTCAGAGCAAGCTCCGTAGAGGTTGCATTCAAGTGGACTTTTAGGTATGAAACCGAGGAGCGACAGCAAGGATGGTGACACCCTTGCAAAGCTAACTGTGTGCTGAAGATGCCCAGCACATGCTTTCCCTCCTGGCTCTTCGACTGTGGGAGCAGACGGCAACCGTTCGTGCTCTACTCACTGTGCTGCTGGGCAGCCGAGAGAAAGCTCCGAAGAGGGTGCATTCAAATGGACGTTTAGGTATGAAAGCGAGGAGCGACAGCAATGATGGTGACCCCGTTGCAAAGCCGCTTGTGTGCTGAAGAAGCCCAGCGCTAGCTTTCCCTGCTGGTCCTTCTGCTGTGCGAGCAGAATCCACTGTTCATTCTGTGCTGACTGTGTTGCTGCGCAGCAGAGAGCTGGCTCTGGACTGATTCCATTCAAATGCTTTTCCTGTATGAAAGTGAGCAGTGAAAGCAACGATGGAGGCACCAATGTAAAGGGGATTGTGTGCTGAACAGGTCCAGCACCAGCTTTCAATCCTAGCCCTTCTGCTGTGGGAGCAGGTGCCAAACGTTCGTGCTGTACTCACTGTGCTGCTGGGCAGCTGAGACCACCTGAGAATTTGGATTCAAATGGACTTTTAGGTATGAAACCGAGGAGAGACTGCAATGATGGTGACCCCGTTGCAAAGCTGCTTGTGTGCTGAAGAAGCCCCAGCAATAGCTTTCCCTGCTGGTCCTTCTGCTGTGCAAGCAGAATCCACTGTTCATTCTGTGCTGACTGTGTTGCTGCGCAGCAGAGAGCAGCCTCTGGACTGATTCCATTCAAATGCTTTTCCTGTATGAAAGTGAGCAGTGAAAGCAACGATGGAGGCACCAATGTAAAGGGGATTGTGTGCTGAACAGGTCCAGCACCAGCTTTCAATCCTGGCTCTTCTGCTGTGGGAGCAGAGGCCAAACGTTCGTGCTGTACTCACTGTGCTGCTGGGCAGCTGAGAATAACCACCTGAGAATTTGGATTCAAATGGACTTTTAGGTATGAAACCGAGGAGAGACTGGAATGATGGCGACACCGTTGCAAAGCTGCTTGTGTGCTGAAGAGGCCCAGCACTAGCTTTCCCTGCTGGTCCTTCTGCCGTGGGAGCAGATGCCACTGTTCATTCTGTGCTGTATTGCTACCAGCAGGGAGCAGGCTCTGGACTGATTCCATTCAAATGCTTTTCCTGTATGAGTGTTAGCAGTGAAAGCAACGATGGAGGCACCAATGTAAAGGTGATTGTGTGCTGAACAGGTCCAGCACCAACTTTCAATCCTTGCTCTTCTGCTGTGGGAGCAGATGCCAAACGTTCGTGCTGTACTCACTGTGCTGCTGGGCAGCTGAGACCATCTGAGAATTTGGATTCAAATGGACTTTTAGGTATGAAACCGAGGAGAGACTGCAATGATGGTGACCCCGTTGCAAAGCTGCTTGTGTGCTGAAGAAGCCCAGCACTAGCTTTCCCTGCTGGTCCTTCTGCTGTGCGAGCAGAATCCACTGTTCATTCTGTGCTGACTGTGTTGCTGCGCAGCAGAGAGCAGGCTCTGGACTGATTTCATTCAAATGCTTTTCCTGTATGAAAGTGAGCAGTGAAAGCAACGATGGAGGCACCAATGTAAAGGTGATTGTGTGCTGAAGAGGTCCAGCACCAGCTTTCAATCCTTGCTCTTCTGCTGTGGGAGCAGATGCCAAACGTTCGTGCTGTACTCACTGGCTGCTGGGCAGCTGAGCGACACCACCTGAGAATTTGGATTCAAATGGACTTTTAGGTATGAAACCGAGGAGAGACTGCAATGATGGTGACCCCGTTGCAAAGCTGCTTGTGTGCTGAAGAGGCCCAGCACTAGCTTTCCCTGCTGGTCCTTCTGCCGTGTGAGCAGATGCCACTGTTCATTCTGTGCTGACTGTGTTCCTGCGCAGCAGAGAGCAGGCTCTGGACTGATTCCATTCAAATGCTTTTCCTGTATGAAAGTGAGCAGTGAAAGCAACGATGGAGGCACCAATGTAAAGGGGATTGTGTGCTGAACAGGTCCAGCACCAGCTTTCAATCCTGGCTCTTCTGCTGTGGGAGCAGATGCCAAACGTTCGTGCTGTACTCACTCTGCTGCTGGGCAGCTGAGAGAGACCACCTGAGAATTTGTATTCAAATGGACTTTTAGGTATGAAACCGAGGAGAGACTGCAATGATGGTGACCCCGTTTCAAAGCTGCTTGTGTGCTGAAGAAGCAGAGCACTAGCTTTCCCTGCTGGTCCTTCTGCCGTGGGAGCAGATGCCACTGTTCATTCTGTGCTGACTGTGTTGCTGCGCAGCAGAGAGCAGGCTCTGGACTGATTCCATTCAAATGCTTTTCCTGTATGAAAGTGAGCAGTGAAAGCAACGATGGAGGCACCAATGTAAAGGGGATTGTGTGCTGAACAGGTCCAGCACCAGCTTTCAATCCTTGCTCTTCTGCTGTGGGAGCAGAGGCCAAACGT
This sequence comes from Pezoporus flaviventris, assembly GCF_033815535.1. Taxonomy (NCBI): domain Eukaryota; kingdom Metazoa; phylum Chordata; class Aves; order Psittaciformes; family Psittacidae; genus Pezoporus; species Pezoporus flaviventris. The sequence goes on along the minus strand of NW_026892738.1, from coordinate 262,951 downwards.
TCGTGCTGTACTCACTGTGCTGCTGGGCAGCTGAGACCACCTGAGAATTTGGATTCAAATGGACTTTTAGGTATGAAACCGAGGAGAGACTGCAATGATGGAGACCCCGTTGCAAAGCTGCTTGTGTGCTGAAGAGGTCCAGCACTAGCTTTCCCTGCTGGTCCTTCTGCCGTGTGAGCAGATGCCACTGTTCATTCTGTGCTGTGTTGCTGCCAGCAGGGAGCAGGTTCTGGACTAATTCTATTCAAATGCTTTTCCTGTATGAAAGTGAGCAGTGAAAGCAACGATGGAGGCACCAATGTAAAGGTGATTGTGTGCTGAACAGGTCCAGCACCAACTTTCAATCCTTGCTCTTCTGCTGTGGGAGCAGATGCCAAACGTTCGTGCTGTACTCACTGTGCTGCTGGGCAGCTGAGACCATCTGAGAATTTGGATTCAAATGGACTTTTAGGTATGAAACCGAGGAGAGACTGCAATGATGGTGGCCCCGTTGCAAAGCTGCTTGTGTGCTGAAGAAGCCCAGCACTAGCTTTCCCTGCTGGTCCTTCTGCTGTGTGAGCAGAATCCACTGTTCATTCTGTGCTGACTGTGTTGCTGCGCAGCAGAGAGCAGGCTCTGGACTGATTTCATTCAAATGCTTTTCCTGTATGAAAGTGAGCAGTGAAAGCAACGATGGAGGCACCAATGTAAAGGTGATTGTGTGCTGAACAGGTCCAGCACCAGCTTTCAATCCTTGCTCTTATGCTGTTGGAGCAGATGCCAAACGTTCGTGCTGTACTCACTGGCTGCTGGGCAGCTGAGCAACACCACCTGAGAATTTGGATTCAAATGGACTTTTAGGTATGAAACCGAGGAGAGACTGCAATGATGGTGACCCCGTTGCAAAGCTGCTTGTGTGCTGAAGAAGCCCAGCACTAGCTTTCCCTGCTGGTCCTTCTGCCGTGTGAGCAGATGCCACTGTTCATTCTGTGCTGACTGTGTTCCTGCGCAGCAGAGAGCAGGCTCTGGACTGATTCCATTCAAATGCTTTTTCCTGTATGAAAGTGAGCAGTGAAAGCAACGATGGAGGCACCAATGTAAAGGGGATTGTGTGCTGAACAGGTCCAGCACCAGCTTTCAATCCTGGCTCTTCTGCTGTGGGAGCAGAGGCCAAACGTTTGTGCTGTACTCACTGTGCTGCTGGGGAGCTGAGCGACACCAGCTGTGAATTCGGATTCAAATGGACTTTTATGTATGAAACCGAGGAGAGACTGCAATGATGGTGACACCGTTGCAAAGCTGCTTGTGTGCTGAAGAAGCCCAGCACTAGCTTTCCCTGCTGGTCCTTCTGCTGTGCAAGTAGAATCCACTGTTCATTCTGTGCTGACTGTGTTGCTGCGCAGCAGAGAGCAGGCTCTGGACTGATTCCATTCAAATGCTTTTCCTGTATGAAAGTGAGCAGTGAAAGCAACGATGGAGGCACCAATGTAAAGGTGATTGTGTGCTGAACAGGTCCAGCACCAGCTTTCAATCCTGGCTCTTCTGCTGTGGGAGCAGATGCCAAACGTTCGTGCTGTACTCACTGTGCTGCTGGGCAGCTGAGACCACCTGAGAATTTGGATTCAAATGGACTTTTAGGTATGAAACCAAGGAGAGACTGCAATGATGGTGACCCCGTTGCAAAGCTGCTTGTGTGCTGAAGAAGCCCAGCACTAGCTTTCCCTGCTGGTCCTTCTGCTGTGCGAGCAGAATCCACTGTTCATTCTGTGCTGACTGTGTTGCTGCGCAGCAGAGAGCAGGCTCTGGACTGATTCCATTCAAATGCTTTTCCTGTATGAAAGTGAGCAGTGAAAGCAACGATGGAGGCACCAATGTAAAGGTGATTGTGTGCTGCACAGGTCCAGCACCAGCTTTCAATCCTTGCTCTTCTGCTGTGGGAGCAGAGGCCAAACGTTCGTGCTGTACTCACTGTGCTGCTGGGCAGCTGAGAGAGACCACCTGAGAATTTGGATTCAAATGGACTTTTAGGTATGAAACCGAGGAGAGACTGCAATGATGGTGACACCGTTGCAAAGCTGCTTGTGTGCTGAAGAGGCCCAGCACTAGCTTTCCCTGCTGGTCCTTCTGCCGTGTGAGCAGATGCCACTGTTCATTCTGTGCTGACTGTGTTGCTGCGCAGCAGAGAGCAGGCTCTGGACTGATTCCATTCAAATGCTTTTCCTGTATGAAAGTGAGCAGTGAAAGCAACGATGGAGGCACCAATGTAAAGGGGATTGTGTGCTGAACAGGTCCAGCACCAGCTTTCAATCCTGGCTCTTCTGCTGTGGGAGCAGAGGCCAAACGTTCGTGCTGTACTCACTGTGCTGCTGGGGAGCTGAGCGACAACAGCTGTGAATTCGGATTCAAATGGACTTTTAGGTATGAACCCGAGGAGAGACTGCAATGATAGTGACACCGTTGCAAAGCTGCTTGTGTGCTGAAGAAGCCCAGCACTAGCTTTCCCTGCTGGTCCTTCTGCTGTGCAAGCAGAATCCACTTTTCATTCTGTGCTGACTGTGTTGCTGCGCAGCAGAGAGCAGGCTCTGGACTGATTCCATTCAAATGCTTTTCCTGTATGAAAGTGAGCAGTGAAAGCAACGATGGAGGCACCAATGTAAAGGTGATTGTGTGCTGAACAGGTCCAGCACCAGCTTTCAATCCTGGCTCTTCTGCTGTGGGAGCAGATGCCAAACGTTCGTGCTGTACTCACTGTGCTGCTGGGCAGCTGAGAGAGACCACCTGAGAATTTGTATTCAAATGGACTTTTAGGTATGAAACCGAGGAGAGACTGCAATGATGGTGACCCCGTTTCAAAGCCGCTTGTGTGCTGAAGAAGCAGAGCACTAGCTTTCCCTGCTGGTCCTTCTGCCGTGGGAGCAGATGCCACTGTTCATTCTGTGCTGACTGTGTTGCTGCGCAGCAGAGAGCAGGCTCTGGACTGATTCCATTCAAATGCTTTTCCTGTATGAAAGTGAGCAGTGAAAGCAACGATGGAGGCACCAATGTAAAGGGGATTGTGTGCTGAACAGGTCCAGCACCAGCTTTCAATCCTTGCTCTTCTGCTGTGGGAGCAGAGGCCAAACGTTCGTGCTGTACTCACTGTGCTGCTGGGCAGCTGAGACCACCTGAGAATTTGGATTCAAATGGACTTTTAGGTATGAAACCGAGGAGAGACTGCAATGATGGTGACCCCGTTGCAAAGCTGCTTGTGTGCTGATGAGGTCCTGCACTAGCTTTCCCTGCTGGTCCTTCTGCCGTGTGAGCAGATGCCACTGTTCATTCTGTGCTGTGTTGCTGCCAGCAGGGAGCAGGCTCTGGACTGATTCTATTCAAATGCTTTTCCTATATGAGTGTTAGCAGTGAAAGCAACGATGGAGGCACCAATGTAAAGGTGATTGTGTGCTGAACAGGTCCAGCACCAACTTTCAATACTTTCTCTTCTGCTGTGGGAGCAGATGCCAAACGTTCGTGCTGTACTCACTGTGCTGCTGGGCAGCTGAGACCACCTGAGAATTTGGATTCAAATGGACTTTTAGGTATGAAACCGAGGAGAGACTGCAATGATGGTGACCCCGTTGCAAAGCTGCTTGTGTGCTGAAGAAGCCCAGCACTAGCTTTCCCTGCTGGTCCTTCTGCTGTGTGAGCAGAATCCACTGTTCATTCTGTGCTGACTGTGTTGCTGCGCAGCAGAGAGCAGGCTCTGGACTGATTCCATTCAAATGCTTTTCCTGTATGAAAGTGAGCAGTGAAAGCAACGATGGAGGCACCAATGTAAAGGGGATTGTGTGCTGAACAGGTCCAGCACCAGCTTTCAATCCTTGCTCTTCTGCTGTGGGAGCAGATGCCACACGTTCGTGCTGTACTCACTGGCTGCTGGGCAGCTGAGAGAGACCACCTGAGAATTTGGATTCAAATGGACTTTTAGGTATGAAACCGAGGAGAGACTGCAATGATGGTGACCCCGTTGCAAAGCTGCTTGTGTGCTGAAGAAGCCCAGCACTAGCTTTCCCTGCTGGTCCTTCTGCCGTGTGAGCAGATGCCACTGTTCATTCTGTGCTGTGTTCCTGCGCAGCAGAGAGCAGGCTCTGGACTGATTCCATTCAAATGCTTTTCCTGTATGAAAGTGAGCACTGAAAGCAACGATGGAGGCACCAATGTAAAGGGGATTGTGTGCTGAACAGGTCCAGCACCAGCTTTCAATCCTGGCTCTTCTGCTGTGGGAGCAGAGGCCAAACGTTCGTGCTGTACTCACTGTGCTGCTGGGCAGCTGAGAGACACCACCTGAGAATTTGGATTCAAATGGACTTTTAGGTATGAAACCGAGGAGAGACTGCAATGATGGTGACACCGGTGCAAAGCTGCTTGTGTGCTGAAGAAGCCCAGCACTAGCTTTCCCTGCTGGTCCTTCTGCTGTGCAAGCAGAATCCACTGTTCATTCTGTGCTGACTGTGTTGCTGCGCAGCAGAGAGCAGGCTCTGGACTGATTCCATTCAAATGCTTTTCCTGTATGAAAGTGAGCAGTGAAAGCAACGATGGAGGCACCAATGTAAAGGGGATTTTGTGCTGAACAGGTCCAGCACCAGCTTTCAATCCTGGCTCTTCTGCTGTGGGAGCAGATGCCAAACGTTCGTGCTGTACTCACTGTGCTGCTGGGCAGCTGAGAGAGACCACCTGATAATTTGGATTCAAATGGACTTTTAGGTATGAAACCAAGGAGAGACTGCAATGATGGTGACCCCGTTGCAAAGCTGCTTGTGTGCTGAAGAAGCCCAGCACTAGCTTTCCCTGCTCGTCCTTCTGCCGTGTGAGCAGATGCCACTGTTCATTCTGTGCTGACTGTGTTCCTGCGCAGCAGAGAGCAGGCTCTGGACTGATTCCATTCAAATGCTTTTCCTGTATGAAAGTGAGCAGTGAAAGCAACGATGGAGGCACCAATGTAAAGGTGATTGTGTGCTGAACAGGTCCAGCACCAGCTTTCAATCCTGGCTCTTCTGCTGTGGGAGCAGAGGCCAAACGTTCGTGCTGTACTCACTGTGCTGCTGGACAGCTGAGAGACACCACCTGAGAAGTCGGATTCAAATGGACTTTTAGGTATGAAACCGAGGAGAGACTGCAATGATGGCGACACCGTTGCAAAGCTGCTTGTGTGCTGAAGAAGCAGAGCACTAGCTTTCCCTGCTGGTCCTTCTGCCGTGGGAGCAGATGCCACTGTTCATTCTGTGCTGACTGTGTTGCTGCACAGCAGAGAGCAGGCTCTGGACTGATTCCATTCAAATGCTTTTCCTGTATGAAAGTGAGCAGTGGAAGCAGCGATGGAGGCACCAATGTAAAGGGGATTGTGTGCTGAACAGGTCCAGCACCAGCTTTCAATCCTGGCTCTTCTGCTGTGGGAGCAGAGGCCAAACGTTCGTGCTGTACTCACTGTGCTGCTGGGCAGCTGAGAGACACCACCTGAGAATTTGGATTCAAATGGACTTTTAGGGATGAAACCGAGGAGAGACTGCAATGATGGTAACCCCGTTGCAAAGATGCTTGTGTGCTGAAGAGGCCCAGCACTAGCTTTCCCTGCTGGTCCTTCTGCCGTGGGAGCAGATGCCACTGTTCATTCTGTGCTGACCGTGTTGCTGCGCAGCAGAGAGCAGGCTCTGGACTGATTCCATTCAAATGCTTTTCCTGTATGAAAGTGAGCAGTGAAAGCAACGATGGAGGCACCAATGTAAAGGGGATTGTGTGCTGAACAGGTCCAGCACCAGCTTTCAATCCTGGCTCTTCTGCTGTGGGAGCAGAGGCCAAACGTTCGTGCTGTAGTCACTGTGCTGCTGGGGAGCTGAGCGACACCAGCTGTGAATTCAGATTCAAATGGACTTTTAGGTATGAAACCGAGGAGAGACTGCAATGATGGTGACACCGGTGCAAAGCTGCTTGTGTGCTGAAGAAGCCCAGCACTAGCTTTCCCTGCTGGTCCTTCTGCTGTGCAAGCAGAATCCACTGTTCATTCTGTGCTGACTGTGTTGCTGCGCAGCAGAGAGCAGGCTCTGGACTGATTCCATTCAAATGCTTTTCCTGTATGAAAGTGAGCAGTGAAAGCAACGATGGAGGCACCAATGTAAAGGGGATTGTGTGCTGAACAGGTCCAGCACCAGCTTTCAATCCTTGCTCTTCTGCTGTGGGAGCAGATGCCAAACGTTCGTGCTGTACTCACTGGGCTGCTGGGCAGCTGAGAGACACCACCTGAGAATTCGGATTCAAATGGACTTTTAGGTATGAAACCGAGGAGAGACTGCAATGATGGTGACCCCGTTGCAAAGCTGCTTGTGTGCTGAAGAGGCCCAGCACTAGCTTTCCCTGCTGGTCCTTCTGCTGTGCGAGCAGAATCCACTGTTCATTGTGTGCTGTGTTGCTGCGCAGCAGAGAGCAGGCTCTGGCCTGATTCCATTCAAATGCTTTTCCTGTATGAAAGTGAGCAGTGAAAGCAACGATGGAGGCACCAATGTAAAGGGGATTGTGTGCTGAACAGGTCCAGCACCAGCTTTCAATCCTGGCTCTTCTGCTGCGGGAGCAGAGGCCAAACGTTCGTGCTGTACTCACTGTGCTGCTGGGCAGCTGAGAGACACCACCTGAGAATTTGGATTCAAATGGACTTTTAGGTATGAAACCGAGGAGAGACTGCAATGATGGTGACCCCGTTGCAAAGCTGCTTGTGTGCTGAAGAAGCAGAGCCCTAGATTTCCCTGCTGGTCCTTCTGCCGTGTGAGCAGATGCCACTGTTCATTCGGTGGTGTGTTGCTGCCAGCAGGGAGCAGGCTCTGGACTGATTCTATTCAAATGCTTTTCCTGTATGAGTGTTAGCAGTGAAAGCAACGATGGAGGCACCAATGTAAAGGTGATTTTGTGCTGAACAGGTCCAGCACCAGCTTTCAATCCTTGCTCTTCTGCTGTGTGAGCAGATGCCAAACGTTCGTGCTGTACTCACTGTGCTGCTGGGCAGCTGAGAGACACCACCTGAGAATTTGGATTCAAATGGACTTTTAGGTATGAAACCGAGGAGAGACTGCAATGATGGTGACCCCGTTGCAAAGCTGCTTGTGTGCTGAAGAGGCCCAGCACTAGCTTTCCCTGCTGGTCCTTCTGCTGTGCGAACAGAATCCACTGTTCATTGTGTGCTGTGTTGCTGCGCAGCAGAGAGCCGGCTCTGGACTGATTCCATTCAAATGCTTTTCCTGTATGAAAGTGAGCAGTGAAAGCAACGATGGAGGCACCAATGTAAAGGGGATTGTGTGCTGAACAGGTCCAGCACCAGCTTTCAATCCTGGCTCTTCTGCTGCGGGAGCAGAGGCCAAACGTTCGTGCTGTACTCACTGTGCTGCTGGGCAGCTGAGAGACACCACCTGAGAATTTGGATTCAAATGGACTTTTAGGTATGAAACCGAGGAGAGACTGCAATGATGGTGACCCCGTTGCAAAGCTGCTTGTGTGCTGAAGAAGCAGAGCCCTAGATTTCCCTGCTGGTCCTTCTGCCGTGTGAGCAGATGCCACTGTTCATTCTGTGCTGTGTTCCTGCGCAGCAGAGAGCAGGCTCTGGACTGATTCCATTCAAATGCTTTTCCTGTATGAAAGTGAGCAGTGAAAGCAACGATGGAGGCACCAATGTAAAGGGGATTGTGTGCTGAACAGGTCCAGCAGCAGCTTTCAATCCTGGCTCTTCTGCTGTGGGAGCAGAGGCCAAACGTTCGTGCTGTACTCACTGTGCTGCTGGGGAGCTGAGCGACATCACCTGAGAATTTGGATTCAAATGGACTTTTAGGTATGAAACCGAGGAGAGACTGCAATGATGGCGACACCGTTGCAAAGCTGCTTGTGTGCTGAAGAGGCCCAGCACTAGCTTTCCCTGCTGGTCCTTCTGCCGTGGGAGCAGATGCCACTGTTCATTCTGTGCTGATTGTGTTGCTGCGCAGCAGAGAGCAGGCTCTGGACTGATTCCATTCAAATGCTTTTCCTGTATGAAAGTGAGCAGTGAAAACAACGATGGAGGCACCAATGTAAAGGGGTTTGTGTGCTGAACAGGTCCAGCACAAGCTTTCAATCCTGGCTCTTCTGCTGTGGGAGCAGAGGCCAAACGTTCGTGCTGTACTCACTGTGCTGCTGGGGAGCTGAGCGACACCAGCTGTGAATTCGGATTCAAATGGACTTTTAGGTATGAAACCGAGGAGAGACTGCAATGATGGTGACACCGGTGCAAAGCTGCTTGTGTGCTGAAGAAGCCCAGCACTAGCTTTCCCTTCTGGTCCTTCTGCTGTGCAAGCAGAATCCACTGTTCATTCTGTGCTGACTGTGTTGCTGCGCAGCAGAGAGCAGGCTCTGGACTGATTCCATTCAAATGCTTTTCCTGTATGAAAGTGAGCAGTGAAAGCAACGATGGAGGCACCAATGTAAAGGTGATTGTGTGCTGAACAGGTCCAGCACCAGCTTTCAATCCTTGCTCTTCTGCTGTGGGAGCAGAGGCCAAACGTTCGTGCTATACTCACTGGCTGCTGGGCAGCTGAGAGAGACCACCTGAGAATTTGGATTCAAATGGACTTTTAGGTATGAAACCGAGGAGAGACTGCAATGATGGTGACACCGTTGCAAAGCTGCTTGTGTGCTGAAGAGGCCCAGCACTAGCTTTCCCTGCTGGTCCTTCTGCCGTGGGAGCAGATGCCACTGTTCATTCTGTGCTGACTGTGTTGCTGCGCAGCAGAGAGCAGGCTCTGGACTGATTCCATTCAAAAGCTTTTCCTGTATGAAAGTGAGCAGTGAAAGCAACGATGGAGGCACCAATGTAAAGGGGATTGTGTGCTGAACAGGTCCAGCACCAGCTTTCAATCCTGGCTCTTCTGCTGTGGGAGCAGAGGCCAAACGTTCGTGCTGTACTCACTGTGCTGCTGGGGAGCTGAGCGACAACTGCTGTGAATTCGGATTCAAATGGACTTTTAGGTATGAAACCGAGGAGAGACTGCAATGATGGTGACACCGTTGCAAAGCTGCTTGTGTGCTGAAGAAGCCCAGCACTAGCTTTCCCTGCTGGTCCTTCTGCTGTGCAAGCAGAATCCACTTTTCATTCTGTGCTGACTGTGTTGCTGCGCAGCAGAGAGCAGGCTCTGGACTGATTCCATTCAAATGCTTTTCCTGTATGAAAGTGAGCAGTGAAAGCAACGATGGAGGCACCAATGTAAAGGTGATTGTGTGCTGAACAGGTCCAGCACCAGCTTTCAATCCTGGCTCTTCTGCTGTGGGAGCAGATGCCAAACGTTCGTGCTGTACTCACTCTGCTGCTGGGCAGCTGAGAGAGACCACCTGAGAATTTGTATTCAAATGGACTTTTAGGTATGAAACCAAGGAGAGACTGCAATGATGGTGACCCCGTTGCAAAGCTGCTTGTGTGCTGAAGAAGCAGAGCACTAGCTTTCCCTGCTGGTCCTTCTGCCGTGTGAGCAGATGCCACTGTTCATTCTGTGCTGACTGTGTTGCTGCGCAGCAGAGAGCAGGCTCTGGACTGATTCCATTCAAATGCTTTTCCTGTATGAAAGTGAGCAGTGAAAGCAACGATGGAGGCACCAATGTAAAGGGGATTGTGTGCTGAACAGGTCCAGCAGCAGCTTTCAATCCTGGCTCTTCTGCTGCGGGAGCAGAGGCCAAACGTTCGTGCTGTACTCACTGTGCTGCTGGGCAGCTGAGAGACACCACCTGAGAATTTGGATTCAAATGGACTTTTAGGTATGAAACCAAGGAGAGACTGCAATGATGGTGACCCCGTTGCAAAGCTGCTTGTGTGCTGAAGAAGCCCAGCACTAGCTTTCCCTGCTGCTCCTTCTGCCGTGTGAGCAGATGCCACTGTTCATTCTGTGCTGACTGTGTTCCTGCGCAGCAGAGAGCAGGCTCTGGACTGATTCCATTCAAATGCTTTTCCTGTATGAAAGTGAGCAGTGAAAGCAACGATGGAGGCACCAATGTAAAGGTGATTGTGTGCTGAACAGGTCCAGCACCAGCTTTCAATCCTGGCTCTTCTGCTGTGGGAGCAGAGGCCAAAGGTTCGTGCTGTACTCACTGTGCTGCTGGGCAGCTGAGAGAGACCACCTGAGAATTCGGATTCAAATGGACTTTTAGGTATGAAACCGAGGAGAGACTGCAATGATGGCGACACCGTTGCAAAGCTGCTTGTGTGCTGAAGAGGCCCAGCACTAGCTTTCCCTGCTGGTCCTTCTGCCGTGGGAGCAGATGCCACTGTTCATTCTGTGCTGATTGTGTTGCTGCGCAGCAGAGAGCAGGCTCTGGACTGATTCCATTCAAATGCTTTTCCTGTATGAATGTGAGCAGTGAAAACAACGATGGAGGCACCAATGTAAAGGGGATTGTGTGCTGAACAGGTCCAGCACCAGCTTTCAATCCTGGCTCTTCTGCTGTGGGAGCAGATGCCAAACGTTCGTGCTGTACTCACTGTGCTGCTGGGCAGCTGAGAGAGACCACCTGAGAATTTGGATTCAAATGGACTTTTAGGTATGAAACCGACCAGAGACTGCAATGATGGTGACCCCGTTTCAAAGCTGCTTATGTGCTGAAGAAGCAGAGCACTAGCTTTCCCTGCTGGTCCTTCTGCCGTGGGAGCAGATGCCACTGTTCATTCTGTGCTGACTGTGTTGCTGCGCAGCAGAGAGCAGGCTCTGGACTGATTCCATTCAAATGCTTTTCCTGTATGAAAGTGAGCAGTGAAAGCAGCGATGGAGGCACCAATGTAAAGGGGATTGTGTGCTGAACAGGTCCAGCACCAGCTTTCAATCCTGGCTCTTCTGCTGTGGGAGCAGAGGCCAAACGTTCGTGCTGTACTCACTGTGCTGCTGGGCAGCTGAGAGACACCACCTGAGAATTTGGATTCAAATGGACTTTTAGGTATGAAACCGAGGAGAGACTGCAATGATCGTGACCCCTTTGCAAAGCTGACTGTGTGCTGAAGAGGCCCAGCACTAGCTTTCCCTGCTGGTCCTTCTGCCGTGTGAGCAGATGCCAGTGTTCATTCTGTGCTGACTGTGTTGCTGCGCAGCAGAGAGCAGGCTCTGGCCTGATTCCATTCAAATGCTTTTCCTGAATGAATGTGAGCACTGAAAGCAACGTTGGAGGCACCAATGTAAAGGTGATTGTGTGCTGACCAGGTCCAGCAGCAGCTTTCAATCCTGGCTCTTCTGCTGTGGGAGCAGAGGCCAAACGTTCGTGCTGTACTCACTGTGCTGCTGGGCAGCTGAGAGACACCACCTGAGAATTTGGATTCAAATGGACTTTTAGGTATGAAACCGAGGAGAGACTGCAATGATGGTGACACCGTTGCAAAGCTGCTTGTGTGCTGAAGAGGCCCAGCACTAGCTTTCCCTGCTGGTCCTTCTGCCATGGGAGCAGATGCCAGTGTTCATTCTGTGCTGACTGTGTTGCTGCGCAGCAGAGAGCAGGCTCTGGACTGATTCCATTCAAATGCTTTTCCTGAATGAATGTGAGCAGTGAAAGCAACGATGGAGGCACCAATGTAAAGGTGATTGTGTGCTGAACAGGTCCAGCAGCAGCTTTCAATCCTGGCTCTTCTGCTGTGGGAGCAGAGGCCAAACGTTCGTGCTGTACTCACTGTGCTGCTGGGCAGCTGAGAGACACCACCTGAGAATTTGGATTCAAATGGACTTTTAGGTATGAAACCGAGGAGAGACTGCAATGATCGTGACCCCTTTGCAAAGCTGCTAGTGTGCTGAAGAGGCCCAGCACTAGCTTTCCCTGCTGGTCCTTCTGCCGTGGGAGCAGATGCCACTGTTCATTCTGTGCTGACTGCGTTGCTGCGCAGCAGAGAGCAGCCTCTGGACTGATTCCATTCAAATGCTTTTCCTGTATGAAAGTGAGCACTGAAAGCAACGATGGAGGCACCAATGTCAAGGTGATTGTGTGCTGAACAGGTCCAGCAGCAGCTTTCAATCCTGGCTCTTCTGCTGTGGGAGCAGAGGCCAAACGTTCGTGCTGTACTCACTGTGCTGCTGGGCAGCTGAGAGACACCACCTGAGAATTTGGATTCAAATGGACTTTTAGGTATGAAACCGAGGAGAGACTGCAATGATCGTGACCCCTTTGCAAAGCTGACTGTGTGCTGAAGAGGCCCAGCACTAGCTTTCCCTGCTGGTCCTTCTGCTGTGGGAGCACATGCCACTGTTCTTTCTGTGCTGTTTGTGTTGCTGTGCAGCAGAGAGCAGGCTCTGGACTGATTCCATTCAAATGCTTTTCCTGAATGAATGTGAGCAGTGAAAGCAACGATGGAGGCACCAATGTAAAGGTGATTGTGTGCTGAACAGGTCCAGCACCAGCTTTCAATCCTGGCTCTTCTGCTGTGGGAGCAGAGGCCAAACGTTCGTGCTGTACTCACTGTGCTGCTGGGCAGCTGAGAGACACCACCTGAGAATTTGGATTCAAATGGACTTTTAGGTATGAAACCGATGAGAGACTGCAATGATGGTGACACCGTTGCAAAGCTGCTTGTGTGCTGAAGAGGCCCAGCACTAGCTTTCCCTGCTGGTCCTTCTGCCGTGTGAGCAGATGCCACTGTTCATTCTGTGCTGACTGTGTTGCTGTGCAGCAGAGAGCAGGCTCTGGACTGATTCCATTCAAATGCTTTTCCGGTATGAATGTGAGCAGTGAAAGCAACGATGGAGGCACCAATGTAAAGGTGATTGTGTGCTGAACAGGTCCAGCAGCAGCTTTCAATCCTGGCTCTTCTGCTGTGGGATCAGAGGCCAAACGTTCGTGCTGTACTCACTGTGCTGCTGGGCAGCTGAGAGACACCACCTGAGAATTTGGATTCAAATGGACTTTTAGGTATGAAACCGAGGAGAGACTGCAATGATCGTGACCCCTTTGCAAAGCTGACTGTGTGCTGAAGAGGCCCAGCACTAGCTTTCCCTGCTGGTCCTTCTGCCATGGGAGCAGATGCCAGTGTTCATTCTGTGCTGACTGTGTTGCTGCGCAGCAGAGAGCAGGCTCTGGACTGATTCCATTCAAATGCTTTTCCTGAATGAATGTGAGCACTGAAAGCAACGTTGGAGGCACCAATGTAAAGGTGATTGTGTGCTGAACAGGTCCAGCAGCAGCTTTCAATCCTGGCTCTTCTGCTGTGGGAGCAGAGGCCAAACGTTCGTGCTGTACTCACTGTGCTGCTGGGCAGCTGAGAGACACCACCTGAGAATTTGGATTCAAATGGACTTTTAGGTATGAAACCGAGGAGAGACTGCAATGATGGTGACACCGTTGCAAAGCTGCTTGTGTGCTGAAGAGGCCCAGCACTAGCTTTCCCTGCTCGTCCTTCTGCCGTATGAGCAGATGCCACTGTTCATACTGTGCTGACTGTGTTGCTGCGCAGCAGAGAGCAGCCTCTGGACTGATTCCATTCAAATGCTTTTCCTGTATGAATGTGAGCACTGAAAGCAACGATGGAGGCACCAATGTAAAGGTGATTGTGTGCTGAACAGGTCCAGCAGCAGCTTTCAATCCTGGCTCTTCTGCTGTGGGAGCAGAGGCCAAACGTTCGTGCTGTACTCACTGTGCTGCTGGGCAGCTGAGAGACACCACCTGAGAATTTGGATTCAAATGGACTTTTAGGTATGAAACCGAGGAGAGACTGCAATGATCGTGACCCCTTTGCAAAGCTGACTGTGTGCTGAAGAGGCCCAGCACTAGCTTTCCCTGCTGGTCCTTCTGCCATGGGAGCAGATGCCAGTGTTCATTCTGTGCTGACTGTGTTGCTGCGCAGCAGAGAGCAGGCTCTGGACTGATTCCATTCAAATGCTTTTCCTGAATGAATGTGAGCAGTGAAAGCAACGATGGAGGCACCAATGTAAAGGTGATTGTGTGCTGAACAGGTCCAGCAGCAGCTTTCAATCCTGGCTCTTCTGCTGTGGGAGCAGAGGCCAAACGTTCGTGCTGTACTCACTGTGCTGCTGGGCAGCTGAGAGACACCACCTGAGAATTTGGATTCAAATGGACTTTTAGGTATGAAACCGAGGAGAGACTGCAATGATCGTGACCCCTTTGCAAAGCTGACTGTGTGCTGAAGAGGCCCAGCACTAGCTTTCCCTGCTGGTCCTTCTGCCATGGGAGCAGATGCCAGTGTTCATTCTGTGCTGACTGTGTTGCTGCGCAGCAGAGAGCAGCCTCTGGACTGATTCCATTCAAATGCTTTTCCTGTATGAATGTGAGCACTGAAAGCAACGATGGAGGCACCAATGTAAAGGTGATTGTGTGCTGAACAGGTCCAGCAGCAGCTTTCAATCCTGGCTCTTCTGCTGTGGGAGCAGAGGCCAAACGTTCGTGCTGTACTCACTCTGCTGCTGGGCAGCTGAGAGACACCACCTGAGAATTTGGATTCAAATGGACTTTTAGGTATGAAACCGAGGAGAGACTGCAATGATGGTGACACCGTTGCAAAGCTGCTTGTGTGCTGAAGAGGCCCAGCACTAGCTTTCCCTGCTGGTCCTTCTGCCGTGGGAGCAGATGCCAGTGTTCATTCTGTGCTGACTGTGTTGCTGCGCAGCAGAGAGCAGGCTCTGGACTGATTCCATTCAAATGCTTTTCCTGAATGAATGTGAGCAGTGAAAGCAACGATGGAGGCACCAATGTAAAGGTGATTGTGTGCTGAACAGGTCCAGCAGCAGCTTTCAATCCTGGCTCTTCTGCTGTGGGAGCAGAGGCCAAACGTTCGTGCTGTACTCACTGTGCTGCTGGGCAGCTGAGAGACACCACCTGAGAATTTGGATTCAAATGGACTTTTAGGTATGAAACCGAGGAGAGACTGCAATGATGGTGACCCCTTTGCAAAGCTGACTGTGTGCTGAAGAGGCCCAGCACTAGCTTTCCCTGCTGGTCCTTCTGCTGTGGGAGCACATGCCACTGTTCATTCTGTGCTGATTGTGTTGCTGCGCAGCAGAGAGCAGGCTCTGGACTGATTCCATTCAAATGCTTTTCCTGAATGAATGTGAGCAGTGAAAGCAACGATGGAGGCACCAATGTAAAGGTGATTGTGTGCTGAACAAGTCCAGCAGCAGCTTTCAATCCTGGCTCTTCTGCTGTGGGAGCAGAGGCCAAACGTTCGTGCTGTACTCACTGTGCTGCTGGGCAGCTGAGAGACACCACCTGAGAATTTGGATTCAAATGGACTTTTAGGTATGAAACCGAGGAGAGACTGCAATGATGGTGACACCGTTGCAAAGCTGCTTGCGTGCTGAAGAGGCCCAGCACTAGCTTTCCCTGCTGGTTCTTCTGCCGTGTGAGCAGATGCCACTGTTCATTCTGTGCTGACTGTGTTGCTGCGCAGCAGAGAGCAGGCTCTGGACTGATTCCATTCAAATGCTTTTCCTGTATGAAAGTGAGCAGTGAAAGCAACGATGGAGGCACCAATGTAAAGGTGATTGTGTGCTGAACAGGTCCAGCACCAGCTTTCAATCCTGGCTCTTCTGCTGTGGGAGCAGAGGCCAAAGGTTCGTGCTGTACTCACTGTGCTGCTGGGCAGCTGAGAGAGACCACCATAGAATTCGGATTCAAATGGACTTTTAGGTATGAAACCGAGGAGAGACTGCAATGATGGCGACACCGTTGCAAAGCTGCTTGTGTGCTGAAGAGGCCCAGCACTAGCTTTCCCTGCTGGTCCTTCTGCCGTGGGAGCAGATGCCACTGTTCATTCTGTGCTGATTGTGTTGCTGCGCAGCAGAGAGCAGGCTCTGGACTGATTCCATTCAAATGCTTTTCCTGTATGAAAGTGAGCAGTGAAAACAACGATGGAGGCACCAATGTCAAGGTGATTGTGTGCTGACCAGGTCCAGCACCAGCTTTCAATCCTGGCTCTTCTGCTGTGGGAGCAGAGGCCAAACGTTCGTGCTGTACTCACTGTGCTGCTGGGCAGCTGAGAGACACCACCTGAGAATTTGGATTCAAATGGACTTTTAGGTATGAAACCGAGGAGAGACTGCAATGATGGTGACCCCGTTGCAAAGCTGCTTGTGTGCTGAAGAGGCCCAGCACTAGCTTTCCCTGCTCGTCCTTCTGCCGTGGGAGCAGATGCCACTGTTCATTCTGTGCTGACTGTGTTGCTGCGCAGCAGAGAGCAGCCTCTGGACTGATTCCATTCAAATGCTTTTCCTGTATGAATGTGAGCACTGAAAGCAACGATGGAGGCACCAATGTAAAGGTGATTGTGTGCTGAACAGGTCCAGCACCAGCTTTCAATCCTGGCTCTTCTGCTTTGGGAGCAGAGGCCAAACGTTCGTGCTGTACTCACTGTGCTGCTGGGCAGCTGAGAGACACCACCTGAGAATTTGGATTCAAATGGACTTTTAGGTATGAAACCGAGGAGAGACTGCAATGATCGTGACCCCTTTGCAAAGCTGCTTGTGTGCTGGAGAGGCCCAGCACTAGCTTTCCCTGCTGGTCCTGCTGCTGTGGGAGCACATGCCACTGTTCTTTCTGTGCTGTTTGTGTTGCTGCGCAGCAGAGAGCAGCCTCTGGACTGATTCCATTCAAATGCTTTTCCTGAATGAATGTGAGCAGTGAAAGCAACGATGGAGGCACCAATGTAAAGGTGATTGTGTGCTGAACAGGTCCAGCACCAGCTTTCAATCCTGGCTCTTCTGCTGTGGGAGCAGAGGCCAAACGTTCGTGCTGTACTCACTGTGCTGCTGGGCAGCTGAGAGACACCACCTGAGAATTTGGATTCAAATGGACTTTTAGGTATGAAACCGAGGAGAGACTGCAATGATCGTGACCCCTTTGCAAAGCTGCTTGTGTGCTGAAGAGGCCCAGCTGTAGCTTTCCCTGCTGGTCCTTCTGCCGTGGGAGCAGATGCCACTGTTCATTCTGTGCTGACTGTGTTGCTGCACAGCAGAGAGCAGGCTCTGGACTGATTACATTCAAATGCTTTTCCTGTATGAATGTGAGCACTGAAAGCAACGATGGAGGCACCAATGTCAAGGTGATTGTGTGCTGACCAGGTCCAGCAGCAGCTTTCAATCCTGGCTCTTCTGCTGTGGGAGCAGAGGCCAAACGTTCGTGCTGTACTCACTGTGCTGCTGGGCAGCTGAGAGACACCACCTGAGAATTTGGATTCAAATGGACTTTTAGGTATGAAACCGAGGAGAGACTGCAATGATGGTGACCCCGTTGCAAAGCTGCTTGTGTGCTGAAGAGGCCCAGCCCTAGCTTTCCCTTTAGGTCCTTCTGCCGTGTGAGCAGATGCCACTGTTCATTCTGTGCTGACTGTGTTGCTGCGCAGCAGAGAGCAGGCTCTGGACTGATTCCATTCAAATGCTTTTCCTGAATGAATGTGAGCAGTGAAAGCAACGATGGAGGCACCAATGTAAAGGTGATTGTGTGCTGAACAGGTCCAGCACCAGCTTTCAATCCTGGCTCTTCTGCTTTGGGAGCAGAGGCCAAACGTTCGTGCTGTACTCACTGTGCTGCTGGGCAGCTGAGAGACACCACCTGAGAATTTGGATTCAAATGGACTTTTAGGTATGAAACCGAGGAGAGACTGCAATGATGGTGACCCCTTTGCAAAGCTGCTTGTGTGCTGAAGAGGCCCAGCACTAGCTTTCCCTGCTCGTCCTTCTGCTGTGGGAGCACATGCCACTGTTCTTTCTGTGCTGTTTGTGTTGCTGCGCAGCAGAGAGCAGGCTCTGGACTGATTCCATTCAAATGCTTTTCCTGAATGAATGTGAGCAGTGAAAGCAACGATGGAGGCACCAATGTAAAGGTGATTGTGTGCTGAACAGGTCCAGCACCAGCTTTCAATCCTGGCTCTTCTGCTGTGGGAGCAGAGGCCAAACGTTCGTGCTGTACTCACTGTGCTGCTGGGCAGCTGAGAGACACCACCTGAGAATTTGGATTCAAATGGACTTTTAGGTATGAAACCGAGGAGAGACTGCAATGATCGTGACCCCTTTGCAAAGCTGACTGTGTGCTGAAGAGGCCCACCACTAGCTTTCCCTGCTGGTCCTTCTGCTGTGGGAGCACATGCCACTGTTCTTTCTGTGCTGATTGTGTTGCTCGCAGCAGAGAGCAGGCTCTGTACTGATTCCATTCAAATGCTTTTCCTGAATGAATGTGAGCAGTGAAAGCAACGATGGAGGCACCAATGTAAAGGTGATTGTGTGCTGAACAGGTCCAGCAGCAGCTTTCAATCCTGGCTCTTCTGCTGTGGGAGCAGAGGCCAAACGTTCGTGCTGTACTCACTGTGCTGCTGGGCAGCTGAGAGACACCACCTGAGAATTTGGATTCAAATGGACTTTTAGGTATGAAACCGAGGAGAGACTGCAATGATGGTGACACCGTTGCAAAGCTGCTTGTGTGCTGAAGAGGCCCAGCACTAGCTTTCCCTGCTCGTCCTTCTGCCGTATGAGCAGATGCCACTGTTCATACTGTGCTGACTGTGTTGCTGCGCAGCAGAGAGCAGCCTCTGGACTGATTCCATTCAAATGCTTTTCCTGTATGAATGTGATCACTGAAAGCAACGATGGAGGCACCAATGTAAAGGTGATTGTGTGCTGAACAGGTCCAGCAGCAGCTTTCAATCCTGGCTCTTCTGCTGTGGGAGCAGAGGCCAAACGTTCGTGCTGTACTCACTGTGCTGCTGGGCAGCTGAGAGACACCACCTGAGAATTTGGATTCAAATGGACTTTTAGGTATGAAACCGAGGAGAGACTGCAATGATGGTGACCCCTTTGCAAAGCTGCTAGTGTGCTGAAGAGGCCCAGCACTAGCTTTCCCTGCTCGTCCTTCTGCCGTGGGAGCAGATGCCACTGTTCATTCTGTGCTGACTGCGTTGCTGCGCAGCAGAGAGCAGCCTCTGGACTGATTCCATTCAAATGCTTTTCCTGTATGAATGTGAGCACTGAAAGCAACGTTGGAGGCACCAATGTAAAGGTGATTGTGTGCTGAACAGGTCCAGCAGCAGCTTTCAATCCTGGCTCTTCTGCTGTGGGAGCAGAGGCCAAACGTTCGTGCTGTACTCACTGTGCTGCTGGGCAGCTGAGAGACACCACCTGAGAATTTGGATTCAAATGGACTTTTAGGTATGAAACCGAGGAGAGACTGCAATGATGGTGACACCGTTGCAAAGCTGCTTGTGTGCTGAAGAGGCCCAGCACTAGCTTTCCCTGCTCGTCCTTCTGCCGTGGGAGCAGATGCCACTGTTCATTCTGTGCTGACTGTGTTGCTGCGCAGCAGAGAGCAGGCTCTGGACTGATTCCATTCAAATGCTTTTCCTGTATGAATGTGAGCACTGAAAGCAACGATGGAGGCACCAATGTAAAGGTGATTGTGTGCTGAACAGGTCCAGCACCAGCTTTCAATCCTGGCTCTTCTGCTGTGGGAGCAGAGGCCAAACGTTCGTGCTGTACTCACTGTGCTGCTGGGCAGCTGAGAGACACCACCTGAGAATTTGGATTCAAATGGACTTTTAGGTATGAAACCGAGGAGAGACTGCAATGATGGTGACCCCTTTGCAAAGCTGACTGTGTGCTGAAGAGGCCCAGCACTAGCTTTCCCTGCTGGTCCTTCTGCTGTGGGAGCACATGCCACTGTTCATTCTGTGCTGATTGTGTTGCTGCGCAGCAGAGAGCCGGCTCTGGACTGATTCCATTCAAATGCTTTTCCTGAATGAATGTGAGCAGTGAAAGCAACGATGGAGGCACCAATGTAAAGGTGATTGTGTGCTGAACAGGTCCAGCAGCAGCTTTCAATCCTGGCTCTTCTGCTGTGGGAGCAGAGGCCAAACGTTCGTGCTGTACTCACTGTGCTGCTGGGCAGCTGAGAGACACCACCTGAGAATTTGGATTCAAATGGACTTTTAGGTATGAAACCGAGGAGAGACTGCAATGATGGTGACACCGTTGCAAAGCTGCTTGCGTGCTGAAGAGGCCCAGCACTAGCTTTCCCTGCTCGTCCTTCTGTCGTGGGAGCAGATGCCACTGTTCATTCTGTGCTGACTGTGTTGCTGCGCAGCAGAGAGCAGGCTCTGGACTGATTCCATTCAAATGCTTTTCCTGAATGAATGTGAGCAGTGAAAGCAACGATGGAGGCACCAATGTAAAGGTGATTGTGTGCTGAACAGGTCCAGCAGCAGCTTTCAATCCTGGCTCTTCTGCTGTGGGAGCAGATGCCACACGTTCGTGCTGTACTCACTGGCTGCTGGGCAGCTGAGAGAGACCACCTGAGAATTTGGATTCAAATGGACTTTTAGGTATGAAACCGAGGAGAGACTGCAATGATCGTGACCCCTTTGCAAAGCTGCTTGTGTGCTGAAGAGGCCCAGCAGTAGCTTTCCCTGCTGGTCCTTCTGCCGTGGGAGCAGATGCCACTGTTCATTCTGTGCTGACTGTGTTGCTGCACAGCAGAGAGCAGGCTCTGGACTGATTACATTCAAATGCTTTTCCTGTATGAATGTGAGCACTGAAAGCAACGATGGAGGCACCAATGTCAAGGTGATTGTGTGCTGACCAGGTCCAGCACCAGCTTTCAATCCTGGCTCTTCTGCTGTGGGAGCAGAGGCCAAACGTTCGTGCTGTACTCACTGTGCTGCTGGGCAGCTGAGAGACACCACCTGAGAATTTGGATTCAAATGGACTTTTAGGTATGAAACCGAGGAGAGACTGCAATGATGGTGACCCCGTTGCAAAGCTGCTTGTGTGCTGAAGAGGCCCAGCACTAGCTTTCCCTTTAGGTCCTTCTGCCGTGTGAGCAGATGCCACTGTTCATTCTGTGCTGACTGTGTTGCTGCGCAGCAGAGAGCAGGCTCTGGACTGATTCCATTCAAATGCTTTTCCTGAATGAATGTGAGCAGTGAAAGCAACGATGGAGGCACCAATGTAAAGGTGATTGTGTGCTGAACAGGTCCAGCACCAGCTTTCAATCCTGGCTCTTCTGCTTTGGGAGCAGAGGCCAAACGTTCGTGCTGTACTCACTGTGCTGCTGGGCAGCTGAGAGACACCACCTGAGAATTTGGATTCAAATGGACTTTTAGGTATGAAACCAAGGAGAGACTGCAATGATCGTGACCCCTTTGCAAAGCTGCTTGTGTGCTGGAGAGGCCCAGCACTAGCTTTCCCTGCTCGTCCTTCTGCTGTGGGAGCACATGCCACTGTTCTTTCTGTGCTGTTTGTGTTGCTGCGCAGCAGAGAGCAGCCTCTGGACTGATTCCATTCAAATGCTTTTCCTGAATGAATGTGAGCAGTGAAAGCAACGATGGAGGCACCAATGTAAAGGTGATTGTGTGCTGAACAGGTCCAGCACCAGCTTTCAATCCTGGCTCTTCTGCTGTGGGAGCAGAGGCCAAACGTTCGTGCTGTACTCACTGTGCTGCTGGGCAGCTGAGAGACACCACCTGAGAATTTGGATTCAAATGGACTTTTAGGTATGAAACCGAGGAGAGACTGCAATGATCGTGACCCCTTTGCAAAGCTGCTTGTGTGCTGAAGAGGCCCAGCAGTAGCTTTCCCTGCTGGTCCTTCTGCCGTGGGAGCAGATGCCACTGTTCATTCTGTGCTGACTGTGTTGCTGCGCAGCAGAGAGCAGGCTCTGGACTGATTACATTCAAATGCTTTTCCTGTATGAATGTGAGCACTGAAAGCAACGATGGAGGCACCAATGTCAAGGTGATTGTGTGCTGACCAGGTCCAGCACCAGCTTTCAATCCTGGCTCTTCTGCTGTGGGAGCAGAGGCCAAACGTTCGTGCTGTACTCACTGTGCTGCTGGGCAGCTGAGAGACACCACCTGAGAATTTGGATTCAAATGGACTTTTAGGTATGAAACCGAGGAGAGACTGCAATGATGGTGACCCCTTTGCAAAGCTGCTTGTGTGCTGAAGAGGCCCAGCCCTAGCTTTCCCTTTAGGTCCTTCTGCCGTGTGAGCAGATGCCACTGTTCATTCTGTGCTGACTGTGTTGCTGCGCAGCAGAGAGCAGGCTCTGGACTGATTCCATTCAAATGCTTTTCCTGAATGAATGTGAGCAGTGAAAGCAACGATGGAGGCACCAATGTAAAGGTGATTGTGTGCTGAACAGGTCCAGCACCAGCTTTCAATCCTGGCTCTTCTGCTTTGGGAGCAGAGGCCAAACGTTCGTGCTGTACTCACTGTGCTGCTGGGCAGCTGAGAGACACCACCTGAGAATTTGGATTCAAATGGACTTTTAGGTATGAAACCGAGGAGAGACTGCAATGATCGTGACCCCTTTGCAAAGCTGCTTGTGTGCTGGAGAGGCCCAGCACTAGCTTTCCCTGCTCGTCCTTCTGCTGTGGGAGCACATGCCACTGTTCTTTCTGTGCTGTTTGTGTTGCTGCGCAGCAGAGAGCAGCCTCTGGACTGATTCCATTCAAATGCTTTTCCTGAATGAATGTGAGCAGTGAAAGCAACGATGGAGGCACCAATGTAAAGGTGATTGTGTGCTGAACAGGTCCAGCACCAGCTTTCAATCCTGGCTCTTCTGCTGTGGGAGCAGAGGCCAAACGTTCGTGCTGTACTCACTGTGCTGCTGGGCAGCTGAGAGACACCACCTGAGAATTTGGATTCAAATGGACTTTTAGGTATGAAACCGAGGAGAGACTGCAATGATCGTGACCCCTTTGCAAAGCTGACTGTGTGCTGAAGAGGCCCACCACTAGCTTTCCCTGCTGGTCCTTCTGCTGTGGGAGCACATGCCACTGTTCTTTCTGTGCTGATTGTGTTGCTCGCAGCAGAGAGCAGGCTCTGTACTGATTCCATTCAAATGCTTTTCCTGAATGAATGTGAGCAGTGAAAGCAACGATGGAGGCACCAGTGTAAAGGTGATTGTGTGCTGAACAGGTCCAGCACCAGCTTTCAATCCTGGCTCTTCTGCTGTGGGAGCAGAGGCCAAACGTTCGTGCTGTACTCACTGTGCTGCTGGGCAGCTGAGAGACACCACCTGAGAATTTGGATTCAAATGGACTTTTAGGTATGAAACCGAGGAGAGACTGCAATGATGGTGACCCCGTTGCAAAGCTGCTTGTGTCCTGAATAGGCCCAGCCCTAGCTTTCCCTTTAGGTCCTTCTGCCGTGGGAGCAGATGCCACTGTTCATTCTGTGCTGACTGTGTTGCTGCGCAGCAGAGAGCAGGCTCTGGACTGATTCCATTCAAATGCTTTTCCTGAATGAATGTGAGCAGTGAAAGCAACGATGGAGGCACCAATGTAAAGGTGATTGTGTGCTGAACAGGTCCAGCACCAGCTTTCAATCCTGGCTCTTCTGCTTTGGGAGCAGAGGCCAAACGTTCGTGCTGTACTCACTGTGCTGCTGGGCAGCTGAGAGACACCACCTGAGAATTTGGATTCAAATGGACTTTTAGGTATGAAACCGAGGAGAGACTGCAATGATGGTGACACCGTTGCAAAGCTGCTTGTGTGCTGAAGAGGCCCAGCACTAGCTTTCCCTGCTCGTCCTTCTGCCGTGGGAGCAGATGCCACTGTTCATTCTGTGCTGACTGTGTTGCTGCACAGCAGAGAGCAGGCTCTGGACTGATTCCATTCAAATGCTTTTCCTGCATGAATGTGAGCACTGAAAGCAACGATGGAGGCACCAATGTAAAGGTGATTGTGTGCTGAACAGGTCCAGCACCAGCTTTCAATCCTGGCTCTTCTGCTGTGGGAGCAGAGGCCAAATGTTCGTGCTGTACTCACTGTGCTGCTGGGCAGCTGAGAGACACCACCTGAGAATTTGGATTCAAATGGACTTTTAGGTATGAAACCGAGGAGAGACTGCAATGATCGTGACCCCTTTGCAAAGCTGACTGTGTGCTGAAGAGGCCCAGCACTAGCTTTCCCTGCTGGTCCTTCTGCTGTGGGAGCAGATGCCACTGTTCATTCTGTGCTGATTGTGTTGCTGCGCAGCAGAGAGCAGGCTCTGTACTGATTCCATTCAAATGCTTTTCCTGAATGAATGTGAGCAGTGAAAGCAACGATGGAGGCACCAATGTAAAGGTGATTGTGTGCTGAACAGGTCCAGCACCAGCTTTCAATCCTGGCTCTTCTGCTGTGGGAGCAGAGGCCAAACGTTCGTGCTGTACTCACTGTGCTGCTGGGCAGCTGAGAGACACCACCTGAGAATTTGGATTCAAATGGACTTTTAGGTATGAAACCGAGGAGAGACTGCAATGATGATGACACCGTTGCAAAGCTGCTTGTGTGCTGAAGAGGCCCAGCCCTAGCTTTCCCCGCTGGTCCTTCTGCCGTGTGAGCAGATGCCACTGTTCATTCTGTGCTGACTGTGTTGCTGCGCAGCAGATAGCAGCCTCTGGACTGATTCCATTCAAATGCTTTTCCTGAATGAATGTGAGCACTGAAAGCAACGTTGGAGGCACCAATGTAAAGGTGATTGTGTGCTGAACAGGTCCAGCAGCAGCTTTCAATCCTGGCTCTTCTGCTGTGGGAGCAGAGGCGAAACGTTCGTGCTGTACTCACTGTGCTGCTGGGCAGCTGAGAGACACCACCTGAGAATTTGGATTCAAATGGACTTTTAGGTATGAAACCGAGGAGAGACTGCAATGATGGTGACCCCTTTGCAAAGCTGACTGTGTGCTGAAGAGGCCCAGCACTAGCTTTCCCTGCTGGTCCTTCTGCTGTGGGAGCACATGCCACTGTTCTTTCTGTGCTGATTGTGTTGCTCGCAGCAGAGAGCAGGCTCTGTACTGATTCCATTCAAATGCTTTTCCTGAATGAATGTGAGCAGTGAAAGCAACGATGGAGGCACCAATGTAAAGGTGATTGTGTGCTGAACAGGTCCAGCACCAGCTTTCAATCCTGGCTCTTCTGCTGTGGGAGCAGAGGCCAAACGTTCGTGCTGTACTCACTGTGCTGCTGGGCAGCTGAGAATAACCACCTGAGAATTTGGATTCAAATGGACTTTTAGGTATGAAACCGAGGAGAGACTGCAATGATGGTGACACCGTTGCAAAGCTGCTTGTGTGCTGAAGAGGCCCAGCACTAGCTTTCCCTGCTCGTCCTTCTGCCGTGTGAGCAGATGCCACTGTTCATTCTGTGCTGACTGTGTTGCTGCGCAGCAGAGAGCAGGCTCTGGACTGATTCCATTCAAATGCTTTTCCGGTATGAATGTGAGCAGTGAAAGCAACGATGGAGGCACCAATGTAAAGGTGATTGTGTGCTGAACAGGTCCAGCACCAGCTTTCAATCCTGGCTCTTCTGCTGTGGGAGCAGAGGCCAAACGTTCGTGCTGTACTCACTGTGCTGCTGGGCAGCTGAGAGACACCACCTGAGAATTTGGATTCAAATGGACTTTTAGGTATGAAACCGAGGAGAGACTGCAATGATCGTGACCCCTTTGCAAAGCTGACTGTGTGCTGAAGAGGCCCAGCACTAGCTTTCCCTGCTGGTCCTTCTGCTGTGGGAGCAGATGCCACTGTTCATTCTGTGCTGACTGTGTTGCTGCGCAGCAGAGAGCAGGCTCTGGACTGATTCCATTCAAATGCTTTTCCTGAATGAATGTGAGCAGTGAAAGCAACGATGGAGGCACCAATGTAAAGGTGATTGTGTGCTGAACAGGTCCAGCACCAGCTTTCAATCCTGGCTCTTCTTCTGTGGGAGCAGATGCCAAACGTTCGTGCTGTACTCACTGTGCTGCTGGGCAGCTGAGAGACACCACCTGAGAATTTGGAATCAAATGGACTTTTAGGTATGAAACCGAGGAGAGACTGCAATGATGATGACACCGTTGCAAAGCTGCTTGTGTGCTGAAGAGGCCCAGCCCTAGCTTTCCCCGCTGGTCCTTCTGCCGTGTGAGCAGATGCCACTGTTCATTCTGTGCTGTTTGTGTTGCTGCGCAGCAGATAGCAGCCTCTGGACTGATTCCATTCAAATGCTTTTCCTGAATGAATGTGAGCACTGAAAGCAACGTTGGAGGCACCAATGTAAAGGTGATTGTGTGCTGAACAGGTCCAGCAGCAGCTTTCAATCCTGGCTTTTCTGCTGTGGGAGCAGAGGCCAAACGTTCGTGCTGTACTCACTGTGCTGCTGGGCAGCTGAGAGACACCACCTGAGAATTTGGATTCAAATGGACTTTTAGGTATGAAACCGAGGAGAGACTGCAATGATGGTGACCCCTTTGCAAAGCTGACTGTGTGCTGAAGAGGCCCAGCACTAGCTTTCCCTGCTGGTCCTTCTGCTGTGGGAGCAGATGCCACAGTTCATTCTGTGCTGATTGTGTTGCTGCGCAGCAGAGAGCAGGCTCTGGACTGATTACATTCAAATGCTTTTCCTGAATGAATGTGAGCAGTGAAAGCAACGATGGAGGCACCAATGTAAAGGGGATTGTGTGCTGAACAGGTCCAGCAGCAGCTTTCAATCCTGGCTCTTCAGCTGTGGGAGCAGAGGCCAAACGTTCGTGCTGTACTCACTGTGCTGCTGGGCAGCTGAGAGACACCACCTGAGAATTTGGATTCAAATGGACTTTTAGGTATGAAACCGAGGAGAGACTGCAATGATCGTGACCCCTTTGCAAAGCTGACTGTGTGCTAAAGAGGCCCAGCACTAGCTTTCCCTGCTGGTCCTTCTGCTGTGGGAGCACATGCCACTGTTCTTTCTGTGCTGATTGTGTTGCTGCGCAGCAGAGAGCAGGCTCTGTACTGATTCCATTCAAATGCTTTTCCTGAATGAATGTGAGCAGTGAAAGCAACGATGGAGGCACCAATGTAAAGGTGATTGTGTGCTGAACAGGTCCAGCACCAGCCTTCAATCCTGGCTCTTCTGCTGTGGGAGCAGAGGCCAAACGTTCGTGCTGTACTCACTGTGCTGCTGGGCAGCTGAGAGACACCACCTGAGAATTTGGATTCAAATGGACTTTTAGGTATGAAACCGAGGAGAGACTGCAATGATCGTGACCCCTTTGCAAAGCTGACTGTGTGCTGAAGAGGCCCAGCACTAGCTTTCCCTGCTGGTCCTTCTGCTGTGGGAGCAGATGCCACTGTTCATTCTGTGCTGACTGTGTTGCTGCGCAGCAGAGAGCAGGCTCTGGACTGATTCCATTCAAATGCTTTTCCTGAATGAATGTGAGCAGTGAAAGCAACGATGGAGGCACCAATGTAAAGGTGATTGTGTGCTGAACAGGTCCAGCACCAGCTTTCAATCCTGGCTCTTCTTCTGTGGGAGCAGAGGCCAAACGTTCGTGCTGTACTCACTGTGCTGCTGGGCAGCTGAGAGACACCACCTGAGAATTTGGATTCAAATGGACTTTTAGGTATGAAACCGAGGAGAGACTGCAATGATGGTGACACCGTTCCAAAGCTGCTTGTGTGCTGAAGAGGCCCAGCACTAGCTTTCCCTGCTCGTCCTTCTGCCGTGGGAGCAGATGCCACTGTTCATTCTGTGCTGACTGTGTTGCTGCGCAGCAGAGAGCAGGCTCTGGACTGATTCCATTCAAATGCTTTTCCTGAATGAATGTGAGCAGTGAAAACAACGATGGAGGCACCAATGCAAAGGTGATTGTGTGCTGAACAGGTCCAGCACCAGCTTTCAATCCTGGCTCTTCTGCTGTGGGAGCAGAGGCCAAACGTTCGTGCTGTACTCACTGTGCTGCTGGGCAGCTGAGAGACACCACCTGAGAATTTGGATTCAAATGGACTTTTAGGTATGAAACCGAGGAGAGACTGCAATGATGGTGACCCCTTTGCAAAGCAGCTTGTTTGCTGAAGAGGCCCAGCACTAGCTTTCCCTGCTCGTCCTTCTGCCGTGTGAGCAGATGCCACTGTTCATTCTGTGCTGATTGTGTTGCTGCGCAGCAGAGAGAAGGCTCTGGACTGATTCCATTCAAATGCTTTTCCTGAATGAATGTGAGCACTGAAAGCAACGTTGGAGGCACCAATGTAAAGGTGATTGTGTGCAGAACAGGTCCAGCAGCAGCTTTCAATCCTGGCTCTTCTGCTGTGGGAGCAGAGGCCAAACGTTCGTGCTGTACTCACTGTGCTGCTGGGCAGCTGAGAATAACCACCTGAGAATTTGGATTCAAATGGACTTTTAGGTATGAAACCGAGGAGAGACTGCAATGATGGTGTCACCGTAGCAAAGCTGACTGTATGCTGAAGAGGCCCAGCACTAGCTTTCCCTGCTGGTCCTTCTGCTGTGGGAGCAGATGCCACTGTTCATTCTGTGCTGACTGTGTTGCTGCGCAGCAGAGAGCAGGCTCTGGACTGATTCCATTCAAATGTTTTTCCTGTATGAAAGTGAGCAGTGAAAGCAACGATGGATGCACCAATGTAAAGGTGATTGTGTGCTGAACAGGTCCAGCACCAGCTTTCAATCCTGGCTCTTCTGCTGTGGGAGCAGAGGCCAAACGTTCGTGCTGTACTCACTGTGCTGCTGGGCAGCTGAGAGACACCACCTGAGAATTTGGATTCAAATGGACTTTTAGGTATGAAACCGAGGAGAGACTGCAATGATCGTGACCCCTTTGCAAAGCTGCTAGTGTGCTGAAGAGGCCCAGCCCTATCTTTCCCTGCTGGTCCTTCTGCCGTGGGAGCAGATGCCACTGTTCATTCTGTGCTGACTGCGTTGCTGCGCAGCAGAGAGCAGGCTCTGGACTGATTCCATTCAAATGCTTTTCCTGTATGAATGTGAGCACTGAAAGCAACGATGGAGGCACCAATGTAAAGGTGATTGTGTGCAGAACAGGTCCAGCAGCAGCTTTCAATCCTGGCTCTTCTGCTGTGGGAGGAGAGGCCAAACCTTCGTGCTGTACTCACTGTGCTGCTGGGCAGCTGAGAGACACCACCTGAGAATTTGGATTCAAATGGACTTTTAGGTATGAAACCGAGGAGAGACTGCAATGATCGTGACCCCTTTGCAAAGCTGACTGTGTGCTAAAGAGGCCCAGCACTAGCTTTCCCTGCTGGTCCTTCTGCTGTGGGAGCACATGCCACTGTTCTTTCTGTGCTGACTGTGTTGCTGCGCAGCAGAGAGCAGGCTCTGTACTGATTCCATTCAAATGCTTTTCCTGAATGAATGTGAGCAGTGAAAGCAACGATGGAGGCACCAATGTAAAGGTGATTGTGTGCTGAACAGGTCCAGCACCAGCCTTCAATCCTGGCTCTTCTGCTGTGGGAGCAGAGGCCAAACGTTCGTGCTGTACTCACTGTGCTGCTGGGCAGCTGAGAGACACCACCTGAGAATTTGGATTCAAATGGACTTTTAGGTATGAAACCGAGGAGAGACTGCAATGATGGTGACACCGTTCCAAAGCTGCTTGTGTGCTGAAGAGGCCCAGCACTAGCTTTCCCTGCTCGTCCTTCTGCCGTGGGAGCAGATGCCACTGTTCATTCTGTGCTGACTGTGTTGCTGCGCAGCAGAGAGCAGGCTCTGGACTGATTCCATTCAAATGCTTTTCCTGAATGAATGTGAGCAGTGAAAACAACGATGGAGGCACCAATGCAAAGGTGATTGTGTGCTGAACAGGTCCAGCACCAGCTTTCAATCCTGGCTCTTCTGCTGTCGGAGCAGAGGCCAAACGTTCGTGCTGTACTCACTGTGCTGCTGGGCAGCTGAGAGACACCACCTGAGAATTTGGATTCAAATGGAATTTTAGGTATGAAACCGAGGAGAGACTGCAATGATGATGACACCGTTGCAAAGCAGCTTGTGTTCTGAAGAGGCCCAGCACTAGCTTTCCCTGCTCGTCCTTCTGCCGTGTGAGCAGATGCCACTGTTCATTCTGTGCTGTGTTGCTGCCAGCAGAGAGCAGGCTCAGGACTGATTCCATTCAAATGCTTTTCCTGTATGAAAGTGAGCAGTGAAAGCAACGATGGAGGCACCAATGTAAAGGTGATTGTGTGCTGAACAGGTCCAGCACCAGCTTTCAATCCTTGCTCTTCTGCTGTGGGAGCAGAGGCCAAACGTTCGTTCTGTACCTACTGTGCTGCTGGGCAGCTGAGAGACACCACCTGAGAATTTGGATTCAAATGGACTTTTAGGTATGAAACCGAGGAGAGACTGCAATGATCGTGACCCCGTTGTAAAGCTGCTTGTGTGCTGAAGAAGCCCAGCACTAGCTTTCCCTTATGATCCTTCTCCCGTGTGAGCAGATGCCACTGTTCATTCTGTGCTGACTGTGTTGCTGCGCAGCAGAGAGCAGGCTCTGGACTGATTCCATTCAAATGCTTTTCCTGTATGAAAGTGAGCAGTGAAAGCAACGATGGAGGCACCAATGTAAAGGTGATTGTGTGCTGGAGAGGTCCAGCACCAGCTTTCAATCCTTGCTCTTCTGCTGTGGGAGCAGAGGCCAAACGTTCGTGCTGTACTCACTGTGCTGCTGGGCAGCTGAGACCACCTGAGAATTTGGATTCAAATGGACTTTTAGGTATGAAACCGAGGAGAGACTGCAATGGTGGTGACCCCGTTGCAAAGCTGCTTGTGTGCTGAAGAGACACAGCACTAGCTTTCCCTGATGATCCTTCTCCCGTGTGTGCAGATGCAGCTGTTCATTCTGTGCTGTGTTGCTACGCAGCAGAGAGCAGGCTCTGCACTGATTCCATTCAAATGCTTTTCCTGTATGAAAGTGAGCAGTGAAAGCAACGATGGAGGCACCAATGTAAAGGTGATTGTGTGCTGAACAGGTCCAGCACCAGCTTTCAATCCTGGCTCTTCTGCTGTGGGAGCAGAGGCCAAACGTTCGTGCTGTACTAACTGTGCTGCTGGGCAGCTGAGACCACCTGAGAATTTGGATTCAAATGGACTTTTAGGTATGAAACCGAGGAGAGACTGCAATGATGGTGACCCCGTTGCAAAGCTGCTTGTGTGCTGAAGAGGCCCAGCACTAGCTTTCCCTGCTGGTCCTTCTGCCGTGGGAGCAGATGCCACTGTTCATTCTGTGCTGATTGTGTTGCTGCGCAGCAGAGAGCAGCCTCTGGACTGATTCCATTCAAATGCTTTTCCTGTATGAAAGTGAGCAGTGAAAGCAACGATGGAGGCACCAATGTAAAGGTGATTGTGTGCTGAACAGGTCCAGCACCAGCTTTCAATCCTTGCTCTTCTGCTGTGGGAGCAGATGCCAAACGTTCGTGCTGTACTCACTGTGCTGCTGGGAAGCTGAGAGACACCACCTGAGAATTTGGATTCAAATGGACTTCTAGGTATGAAACCGAGGAGAGACTGCAATGATGGTGACCCCGTTGCAAAGCTGCTTGTGTGCTGAAGAGACACAGCCCTAGCTTTCCCTGCTGGTCCTTCTGCCGTGTGAGCAGATGCCACTGTTCATTCTGTGCTGTGTTGCTGCCAGCAGGGAGCAGGCTCTGGACTGATTCCATTCAAATGCTTTTCCTGAATGAATGTGAGCAGTGAAAGCAACGATGGAGGCACCAATGTAAAGGGGATTGTGTGCTGAACAGGTCCAGCACCAGCTTTCAATCCTGGCTCTTCTGCTGTGGGAGCAGAGGCCAAACGTTCGTGCTGTACTCACTGTGCTGCTGGGCAGCTGAGAATAACCACCTGAGAATTTGGATTCAAATGGACTTTTAGGTATGAAACCGAGGAGAGACTGCAATGATGGTGACCCCGTTTCAAAGCTGCTTGTGTGCTGAAGAGGCCCAGCACTAGCTTTCCCTGCTGGTCCTTCTGCCGTGTGAGCTGATGCCACTGTTCATTCTGTGCTGACTGTGTTGCTGCGCAGCAGAGAGCAGCCTCTGGACTGATTCCATTCAAATGCTTTTCCTGTATGAAAGTGAGCAGTGAAAGCAACGATGGATGCACCAATGTAAAGGTGATTGTGTGCTGAACAGGTCCAGCACCAGCTTTCAATCCTGGCTCTTCTGCTGTGGGAGCAGATGCCAAACGTTCGTGCTGTACTCACTGTGCTGCTGGGCAGCTGAGAGAGACCACCTGAGAATTTGGATTCAAATGGACTTTTAGGTATGAAACCGAGGAGAGACTGCAATGATGGTGACCCCGTTGCAAAGCTGCTTGTGTGCTGAAGAGACAGAGCCCTAGCTTTCCCTGCTGGTCCTTCTGCTGTGGGAGCAGATGCCATTGTTCATTCTGTGCTGACTGTGTTGCTGCGCAGCAGAGAGCAGGCTCTGGACTGATTCCATTCAAATGCTTTTCCTGTATGAAAGTGAGCAGTGAAAGCAACGATGGAGTCACCAATGTAAAGAGGATTGTTTGCTGAACAGGTCCAGCACCAGCTTTCAATCCTGGCTCTTCTGCTGTGGGAGCAGAGGCCAAACATTCGTGCTGTACTCACTGTGCTGCTGGGCAGCTGAGACCACCTGAGAATTTGGATTCAAATGGACTTTTAGGTATGAAACCGAGGAGAGACTGCAATGATGGTGACCCCGTTGCAAAGCTGCTTGTGTGCTGAAGAGGCCCAGCACTAGCTTTCCCTGCTGGTCCTTCTGCCGTGTGAGCTGATGCCACTGTTCATTCTGTGCTGACTGTGTTGCTGCGCAGCAGAGAGCAGGCTCTGGACTGATTCCATTCAAATGCTTTTCCTGTATGAAAGTGAGCAGTGAAAGCAACGATGGATGCACCAATGTAAAGGTGATTGTGTGCTGAACAGGTCCAGCACCAGCTTTCAATCCTTGCTCTTCTGCTGTGGGAGCAGATGACAAACGTTCGTGCTGTACTCACTGTGCTGCTGGGCAGCTGAGAGACACCACCTGAGAATTCGGATTCAAATGGACTTTTAGGTATGAAACCGAGGAGAGACTGGAATGATGGTGACACCGTTGCAAATCTGCTTGTGTGCTGAAGAGGCCCAGCACTAGCTTTCCCTTCTGGTCCTTCTGCCGTGTGAGCAGATGCCACTGTTCATTCTGTGCTGTGTTGCTGCCAGCAGGGAGCAGGCTCTGGACTGATTCCATTCAAATGCTTTTCCTGTATGAGTGTTAGCAGTGAAAGCAACGATGGAGGCACCAATGTAAAGGGGATTGTGTGCTGAACAGGTCCAGCACCAGCTTTCAATCCTGGCTCTTCTGCTGTGGGAGCAGAGGCCAAACGTTCGTGCTGTACTCACTGTGCTGCTGGGCAGCTGAGACCACCTGAGAATTTGGATTCAAATGGACTTTTAGGTATGAAGCTGAGGAGAGACTGCAATGATGGTGACCCCGTTGCAAAGCAGCTTGTGTGCTGAAGAAGCAGAGCACTAGCTTTCCCTGATGATCCTTCTCCCGTGTGAGCAGATGCCACTGTTCATTCTGTGCTGACTGTGTTGCTGCGCAGCAGAGAGCAGGCTCTGGACTGATTCCATTCAAATGCTTTTCCTGTATGAAAGTGAGCAGTGAAAGCAACGATGGAGGCACCAATGTAAAGGGGATTGTGTGCTGAACAGGTCCAGCACCAGCTTTCAATCCTGGCTCTTCTGCTGTGGGAGCAGAGGCCAAACGTTCGTGCTGTACTCACTGTGCTGCTGGGCAGCTGAGAATAACCACCTGAGAATTTGGATTCAAATGGACTTTTAGGTATGAAACCGAGGAGAGACTGCAATGATGGTGACCCCGTTGCAAAGCTGCTTGTGTGCTGAAGAGACACAGCCCTAGCTTTCCCTGCTGGTCCTTCTGCCGTGTGAGCAGTTGCCACTGTTCATTCTGTGCTGACTGTGTTGCTGCGCAGCAGAGAGCAGCCTCTGGACTGATTCCATTCAAATGCTTTTCCTGTATGAGTGTTAGCAGTGAAAGCAACGATGGAGGCACCAATGTAAAGGTGATTGTGTGCTGAACAGGTCCAGCACCAGCTTTCAATCCTGGCTCTTCTGCTGTGGGAGCAGAGAAGAAACGTTCGTGCTGTACTCACTGTGCTGCTGGGCAGCTGAGAGACACTACCTGAGAATTTGGATTCAAATGGACTTTTAGGTATGAAACCGAGGAGAGACTGCAATGATGGTGACCCCGTTGCAAAGCTGCTTGTGTGCTGAAGTGACACAGCCCTAGCTTTCCCTGCTGGTCCTTCTGCCGTGTGAGCAGATGCCACTGTTCATTCTGTGCTGTGTTGCTGCCAGCACGGAGCAGGCTCTGGACTGATTCCATTCAAATGCTTTTCCTGTATGAGTTTTAGCAGTGAAAGGAACGATGGATGCACCAATGTAAACGTGATTGTGTGCTGAACAAGTCCAGCACCAGCTTTCAATCCTTGCTCTTCTGCTGTGGGAGCAGATGCCAAACGTTCGTGCTGTACTCACTGTGCTGCTGGGCAGCTGAGAATAACCACCTGAGAATTTGGATTCAAATGGACTTTTAGGTATGAAACCGAGGAGAGACTGCAATGATGGTGACCCGGTTGCAAAGCTGCTTGTGTGCTGAAGAGTCCCAGCACTAACTTTCCCTGTTGATCCTTCTCCCGTGTGAGCAGATGCCACTGTTCATTCTGTGCTGACTGTGTTGCTGCGCAGCAGAGAGCAGCCTCTGGACTGATTCCATTCAAATGCTTTTCCTGTATGAAAGTGAGCAGTGAAAGCAACGATGGAGGCACCAATGTAAAGGTGATTGTGTGCTGAACAGGTCCAGCACCAGCTTTCAATCCTGTCTCTTCTGCTGTGGGAGCAGAGGCCAAACGTTCGTGCTGTACTCACTGTGCTGCTGGGCAGCTGAGAGACCCCACCTGAGAATTTGGATTCAAATGGACTTTTAGGTATGAAACCGAGGAGAGACTGCAATGATGGTGACCCCGTTTCAAAGCTGCTTGTGTGCTGAAGAAGCCCAGCACTAGCTTTCCCTTTTGGTCCTTCTGCCGTGGGAGCTGATGCCACTGTTCATTCTGTGCTGACTGTGTTGCTGCGCAGCAGAGAGCAGGCTCTGGACTGATTCCATTCAAATGCTTTTCCTGTATGAGAGTTAGCAGTGAAAGCAACGATGGAGGCACCAATGTAAAGGTGATTGTGTGCTGAACAGGTCCAGCACCAGCTTTCAATCCTTGCTCTTCTGCTGTGGGAGCAGATGCCAAACGTTCGTGCTGTACTCACTGTGCTGCTGGGCAGCTGAGACCACCTGAGAATTTGGATTCAAATGGACTTTTAGGTATGAAGCCGAGGAGAGACTGCAATGATGGTGACACCGTTGCAAAGCTGCTTGTGTGCTGAAGAGACCCAGCACTATCTTTCCCTGATGATCCTTCTCCCGTGTGAGCAGATGCCACTGTTCATTCTGTGCTGACTGTGTTGCTGCGCAGCAGAGAGTAGCCTCTGGACTGATTCCATTCAAATGCTTTTCCTGTATGAAAGTGAGCAGTGAAAGCAACGATGGGTGCACCAATACATCCAGTACAGCTGCCCAATACCAAAGTGAGTACAGCACGAACGTTTTGCCTCTGCTCACACAAAAGAGCCAGGATTGAAAGCTGGTGCAGGATTTGTTCAGCACAAAATCACCTTTACATTGGTGCCGCCATCGCTGCTTTCACTGCTCACTTTCATACAGGAAAAGCATTTGAATGGAATCAGTCCAGAGCCTGCTCTCTGCTGCGCAGAAACACAGCACAGAATGAACAGTGGCATCTGCTCCCACAGCAGAAGGACCAGCAGGGAAAGCTAGGGCTGGGCCTCTTCAGCACACAAGCAGCTTTGCAACGGTGTCACCATCATTGCAGTCTCTCCTCGGTTTCATACCTAAAAGTCCATTTGAATCCAAATTCTCAGGTGGTCTCTCTCCGCTGCCCAGCAGCACAGTGAGTACAGCACGAACGTTTGGCCTCTGCTGCCACAGCAGAAGAGCCAGGATTGAAAGCGGGTGCTGGACCTGTTCAGCACACAATCACCTTTACATTGGTGCCTCCATCGTTGCTTTCACTGCTCACTTTCATACAGGAAAAGCATTTGAATGGAATCAGTCCAGAGGCTGCTCTCTGCTGCGCAGCAACACAGTCAGCACAGAATGAACAGGGGCATCTCCTCATACGGCAGAAGGATCATCAGTGAAAGCTAGTGCTGGGTCTCTTCAGCACACAAGCAGCTTTGCAACGGTGTCACCATCATTGCAGTCTCTCCTCGGTTTCATACCTAAAAGTCCATTTGAATCCAAATTCTCAGGTGGTCTCTCTCAGCTGCCCAGCAGCACAGTGAGTACAGCACGAACGTTTGGCATCTGCTCCCACAGCAGAAGAGCAAGGATTGAAAGCTGGTGCTGGACCTGTTCAGCACACAATCCCCTTTACATTGGTGCCTCCATCGTTGCTTTCACTGCTCACTTTCATACAGGAAAAGCATTTGAATGGAATCAGTCCAGAGCCTGCTCTCTGCTGCGCAGCAACACAGTCAGCACAGTATGAACAGTGCCATCTGCTCCCACAGCAGAAGGACCAGAGGGAGCTAGCGCTGGGTCTCTTCAGCACTCAAGCAGCTTTGCAACAGTGTCACCATCATTGCAGTCTCTCCTCGGTTTCATACCTAAAAGTCCTTTAGAATAGAAATTCTCAGGTGGTCACTCTCAGCTGCCCAGCAGCACAGTGAGTACAGCACGAACGTTTGGCCTCTGCTCCCACAGCAGAAGAGCCAGGATTGAAAGCTGGTGCTGGGCCTGTTCAGCACACAATCGCCTTTACATTGGTGCCTCCATCGTTGCTTTCACTGCTCACTTTCATACAGGAAAAGCATTTGAATGGAATCAGTCCAGAGGCTGCTCTCAGCTGACAGCAACACCGTCAGCACTGAATGAACAGTGGCATCTGCTCCCACAGCAGAAGGACGAGCAGGGAAAGCTAGTGCTGGGCCTCTTCAGCACACAAGCAGCTTTGCTACGGTGACACCATCATTGCAGTCTCTCCTCGGTTTCATACCTAAAAGTCCATTTGAATCCAAATTCTCAGGTGGTGTCTCTCACCTGCCCAGCAGCACAGTGAGTACAGCACGAACGTTTGGCCTCTGCTCCCACAGCAGAAGAGCCAGGATTGAAAGCTGGTGCTGGTCCTTTTCAGCACACAATCGCCTTTACATTGGTGCCTCCATCGTTGCTTTCACTGCTCACTTTCATACAGTGTCGGGTGGTTATTGAGTCAGAGTCCCAGACCCGCAAGCAGTGTCATCTTTCATCGGCGGAGGAAGAATGCAATCAGACTCAATATGAGTGATAAGCAGACTTCGTTTATTGATTCAACTTGCCATCTTTTATACTCTTACAATGATTTACGCCTACTAGTCAGTTGCTGATAGGCTGCAAGCCTAAAGGTTACATTAATATACTTCTCCTACTTGCGGTTTACTTGCGGTTTAACGGCAGGCTAACATCCTTATTCCTGAGAGGGCACTTCCTCAAAGTTGTTTATCATACTTGTCCTCAACCGAACTTGACCTAGGGTTATTAGCGGTCGGTACTTTTCCACTGCCACGTCAATCTCGTAGCAGTAGAGATGTCAAGGCCGCTGAGCCAGACTAGGCCGCAATCATCAAAACTGACTTTCTCGATACAGAGGGTCACTAGACCCACTGTGCCCTTTCTTTCTAAGCCATTCTCCAACAATTCCCCCTTTTTCTTTTTGGGCTATCAAAATCTGATCAGATGCCTTCATGAGCCCCCTTTTGATACACTTAAAAGCTATACAAATACAAATTCCTATTAAGCTAATTATGATTAAAAAGCGTATGCCTTCGATTAATAATCCTTTCAGCCACCCCGTTATACCCCAATTGCCAAGGTTGATTCCAAAAAATCCATTATCTTCCTGTAGCAATTGTACTCGTTGTTGCAAGGTTCGGATCCTCGCGTGGATAGACTCCGAATGGTCAGATAGATTAAAACAACACATTCCATCAAAATCCTCACACCCATGTCCATGTGCTAACAATAAAAAATCTATAGCGGCGCGATTCTGTAATATAGCCTTGCGATTGCTACTAACATCCTTCATCAAATCGGTTAAAATTTCAGAAGTGAGGTTAGCTTGCTTGGCAGCCCAGCATGCCAATTTTTGTAGGTTAGCATTAGCAATTGCTGCCGAGCAGCCAGGACAAAATATACTGGCAAACAAATTTTCTGTCTTCCCTATCAAGGTTACTGAATCCTGACAGGTGTCTGACAGAGCGTTCACACTGCGCTTGCTTCGAGTGCTATTTTTTGCCTTGATTTGTTCCATTGAAGGCGCTAAGAGGCCAAGCCTTCCCAAATAACATGGCCCTCCAAGTGGGAATCGCGGGATGCCTTGCCAAGCGCGATCACCACAGATCAAAAAGATTCCTTTAGGCAGGGCTAATGACCTGTCTGGGAAAAGTTCATATCGGTAACTTTCTTCTAATCCCACAGCCCCTCCACACCATGCTTGGGCGTCAGAGGCATTTTGTATCCCATAGACACCTGATCCAGACACATCTGTCCATGCCTTAAGTGGCTCACATATTGTGCCCGTCGCGGTAGAGTTACATCTAACTTTACCTATTGGGGTGTCGGTTATCTTAGCACTAAAGCCAAAGCACAAGCCATCTCTGGTTTTGTTTACAGATCCTGCTAAATGCAATTCTTGTGGGTCCCATGGTAAGGGCTTATTTAGATGTTCGATTAGCCGGACAGACATCCAAGCCAAGGTTCGATTTGCAATATTACCAAGGGTGCAGCCTCCACACCAGACCTGTCGATTAGCCCCGGGCTGTCGGCAGGCTGTCTGATTTCCGTGACACCAGTCATCAGCGTCATTAGCCCTTTTTCCTTCCTGTCTTAATATAGTTAGATTGGTTAAGGAGACGTTGCTTACATACCCCACAAATTTTTCAGGCTCTAAAAAGGGTATACCAATTAGACAAGTGCGAAATGGGTCGGACACAGCTGTTAAGGACATACAAAAACTAGAAGTGTTGGTTTCTTTTGCCCAAGTTACCCACATGTTAGGCCTGTGGAGATGCTCCAGGCCAGCTTCCGTCCCCCGGGCTTCCACAACCGGGACGGAAGCGGCGACAAGTGCGATCCCAATCACTAGGCCTAATTTGCCACATGGTGGGGATGCCCACATTTTGACCACACTTTGAATCTAAGATTGTGGTGGCGGCTGCGGCCTGAAGACAGTTAAGCTGTTGTTGTACCCGCCACTTCAGGTATCGTAAATTTAGATCCTCTCTGTTCTCAATTATTGGGTAGGCCGATAAAAAGAGAGCTCCAGTTTCCACAAAAAATGCTCTAAGGGGAGTGTTATCGTTACTGTGCTGCAATTCCCAACTACAATCTATGCAACAATTAAGTAGCCTCAACTGATGTTGAGAGACCCACCACCTTTTATGACACTTCCCACAGTTGATTTTTACCCAGGCAAGATGCGTTTCTTTCAAGCAAGCAAAACAATATCGCGGCAGAGCAAACTTATCACAAAGGGAGTTGAGTTCCCAACTTAGGCATGTTTCTGCTTCTTCTTCCGTTCTATATGATAACCGGACCCCAGAGTGTCTCTCAATCGGTTCCAACAGCGGTCGTAGTACACTCTGCAGACGACGACGTCACCTCGCTTCCGGGCTGTTCATTCAGGTGAACCGCGCGGGTCCACTTGGCCAGAATCCACTTGGGTCCTGTTGGTGTAAGCACGCACATATAACCCCTACCTACATATTGTACCTCAACAGGCCCTTGCCATTGTCCAGTTTCTGGATCCTTGTATAACACTTTCATCTGAACCTGTCGTCGTTCCTGCACCCCGGCATGTATTCTGACTGGTGGCTCTTCCTCAGGGCCAAAGATACATAAATAATTCAATACAAACAATGTTTTTGAGACCCGTTCATGGACATCCTTTACATCTAAAAACTTATCAAAATAACGCTTCAGCGTTTGGTTCATCCTTTCTACTATGGCCTGCCCTGTGGGAGAATGTGGGATTCCTGTCACATGTCGGACTCCCCACTGTTGACAGAATTTTCTCATTTTCTCAGAGGTATAGGCTGGACCATTATCTGCTTTAATTTCTTTTGGCACCCCCATGACTGCAAAACAGCTCGTTAGGTGCCGTATCACATGAATAGCCTTTTCTCCCGCCTGTGCGGTGGCCCATACAAAATGACTGTAAGTATCAATGGTAACGTGCACATATTTTAGCCTTCCAAATTCAGATACATGCGTAACATCCATCTGCCATATCTCACAGGACCTCAACCCCCGAGGATTGACTCCAACCCCCAGGCCAGGCCCATGATGACTACATTGCGGACAAGTTTTCACAATTCCCTTTGCCTCTTCTATGGTGATATTGAACTGAGACCTTAACCCTCGTGCATTCTGATGGAATATGTTATGCGCTTCCCTGGCCCTTACAAAGTCATTTAAAGGTACTGCATGCATGACTAATTGATCCGCCTTGTCATTTCCTTCCCCTAGCCCCACTGTCCACATATGGCTCCTTATATGGATGACCGAATAAGGGACCGACCGAAGGCTCAGTGCAGTCTGCAATTGTCTAAAAAGTTCATTAAGTCTGGGATTGGCAACTTCTTTTACTCGAGCATCCTCTATCCTTTCCATCACCCCAGCTACATAAAGTGAATCTGTCACGACGTTGAGTGGTACGGTAATCCAGTACTCTACGGCCCACGTTACTGCGGCAAGTTCCAGCGTCTGCAGCGAGTCCCCAGGGACAGCATTCAGCAAATGGTGGTGCCAGTCACCGTCAGCCATCCAGGTAATTGCTGCTCGCATAGACCTCTTGCCTGCATCTGTAAAGACTGTGAGCGCATCCTTTACTGGAGTCTCACTCCTTAGTGGCCGCCGTATCCACTCATTGCGACTGATCCACTGCACTATGGGTGATTTTACCGGCTCTATGATAATTGGAGAATATTCTGACAGCAGGCTGTCTCGTAGCCCTGGGCTGTGTTGCAGGTACCAGTCAATGTCCTCCTTGGATATCGGCAACTGTATAGAATGTGGTTCTTTTCCTGTTATTTGTAAAATTCTGGTTCGGCCCTTTTTAATTAACTCTGCTAAGTTTTCTACTTTGGGCTGAATCGACTTTTTTGGCTGCAAACTTGTAAATACCCACTCCAAGATCTTAAGCTCGCTTTTCTCCCCCTTTTTCTTTTTAAATTGCGTCAAGGCGCCTAATAACTGATGGTGAGTATGCCAAATAGTAAGATCGATGGGGAGAGCAAGACTGCGTCTTGAAACAAAATGTTCTGTGATCTGTTCAGCAAGTGTCTGAATTACAGTAGCTTGTTCCATTGTAACGTCCACCTTGGCAGCAGGATCCGTGCCTTTGAGTAGCGGACGAAGAACCTCAAGCTGATGGGTGGGAATGCCAACTACCGGGCGAATCCACTGGATATCTCCTAACAATTTCTGCGCATCGTTGAGGGTTTTTATTTCCGTCCTAAGTTGTATCTTTTGAGGACGTATTTGAGAGTCCGTAATCTTCCAGCCAAGATAAAGCCACGGCGCTTTCTGTTGGATTTTTTCTTCTGCTACGACCAGGCTTTTGGAGTTTAACTGTTGTCGCAAGGTCTGTAATTGGTGTTGGTCAAATGGCTGCTGTTGTGCAAACAAAATATCATCCATATAATGATATATAAAGACGCCCTTCCATAGTTGCCTGATGGGTTGTAAAGCGTTGTCGACAAACAACTGACATAAGGTGGGACTGTTCTTCATCCCTTGAGGCAGCACCGTCCATTCGAAGCGCTGAGCAGGCGCTTCCCTATTAATTGCTGGCAAGGTAAAAGCAAAACGCTGGGTATCTTGTGGATGTAAACTGATGGTAAAGAAGCAGTCCTTGAGATCAATCACCAAAAGGTGCCAAGATTCCGGCAGCATTGCAGGATTAGGTAGACCAGGCTGTAGCGCCCCCATGGCTTGCATCTGGTCGTTAACAGCTCGGAGGTCGTGTAACAGACGTACTTCCCAGATTTTTTCCCGATCACAAAAATTGGAGTATTCCAAGGGCTCGTAGACAGTTTTAGGTGTCCCTGACTGAACTGTTCTTGCACTAAGTGATGTGCAGCTTGCAGGCTTTCCAATTTTAACGGCCACTGTTCGATCCATACTGGGTTATCGGTAGTCCATTTTAGCGGGATCGGGAAAGCCCATTGTGCAGTGGCCGTCAGCCAAAATTTGGACCTTGGTCGGTAGTTAGAATTGCTCCCATCTGATCGAGCACATCTCTACCAACGAGTCCTTGCACTCCCTCAGGTAATTTCATTACAGTAACAAAGGTGTTAGCTTGACATCCACCTATGTATATCTGGACTCTATCGACATTTTGTTGAACTGATGAATGGCCTCCAACCCCTTCCACTCCTCTGGTGGAAGATCGGAGGGGCCAGCGCTGGGGCCAATAGTTGCTGTCTATGATAGTCAAGTCCGCACCCTTATCGAGAAGTAATGCAAGGGTCACAGTCTCATTCCGAGCACATAGTTGCGCAGTCACAATTGGCCTCTTTTTCATAGAGAGGGTGAGCATAGTCGCTACCCCTGTAGATCCAAACCCCTGATCATTTCTTTCTTGGTTACTAAGAGACGTCATGCCCTTTGTGACTTGTGCTATTGGGACTAGCTGTGCAACGCGGCTCCCCGCCGGGATATGGAGCGGCGGAAATAAGGTGTACATCACAATGTCAATTCGTCCCTGGTAATCGGCATCGATGACTCCCGGCAAAATCATTAGTCCTTTGAGTCCGGTAGATGATCGCCCTAACAATAGTGCTCCAACAGCTTGCCCGTTGATGATGAGCGGACCATAAACTGGCGATGCGACGCGTTGTGGTTTGCTGTCAATCAAGGTAATATCTACTGCTGTTGCCAGGTCCAGCCCGAGGCTCCCTCTGGTAGCTGGTTGTAGCTGGCAGGAGGGCCTTGCGGGTCCGGTGGCCCTTGTTGCTGCACCACGGGAGTTTGAAGCGCTGGAGCAGCTACTGTTGTCTGGGCGCGGCGGCTCGACACGCTCTGCTGGCCGTTTCCCGAGCGATAACAGGCTGCGGTATTATGGTTCCTCGACTTGCAGTTTTCACACCACACTTGACCTGCGCGACAGTCTCGCCGAATATGCCCGTCACGGCCACAGCGAAAACATTTATTGTGTCGTCTGCCAGAAGAGCCCTTTCGTTGCTCGCCTTTATCTGGAGGCTTCAGCGGAGCTAACGCAGCAAAAACTTGTTGTGTCGCTTGCTGCTGTGCTACGAGGGCTTGCTGTTGGGCTTGCAGGAAATCTTTCCCTAGATTTTTCACCGCCTCTACTAACATCGCTTGCGCACCTACCGGCACCCTGCTCATTCTTTCTAACATCATCTCGATAGTCGCATCAACCGGCAACGTCACTAGCACACTCCTTGTTGATGAATTTGCATTCTGTAAAACACACTGCCTGAGTAGTGCCCCATGCATCCAGTCGGGAACATCTGATTGTTCTATGGCACTGGTCAATCTGTCTACGAATGCAGAGAAAGGCTCCTCTCTTCCCTGTTTAATATTCATATATGATGGGGACGGGGGTGTCGTTTTAACTAACTCTATGGCTGCCTTAGCCGTTCTCATTGCTTCTAGGCACCTCTACGGTCCCATCTCCAGCTGTGCTCTAACCGTAATAAAGGGTCCTGACCCCATCAGCTGTTCAACAGTGACCCCCCTCAGTGGATCATTATCTCCTCTGGGCTGCTGCACTGAGGCTTCACAGAGTCGCTGCCAATGTGCTTGCCACAATAAAATCTGCGACTGCGTCATTATCATTCTCATTATTACCTTAATATCTTCGGGACACAATAGCGTGCTTCCCCATATATAATTCATGAACTGCTTCGTTGGCTCCCCATGCAGCCCAGCGTCATTTACTGTCTGCCTTAATTGTGATAACATTTTACAACTAATTGGATTATGCTCCCCATGCACATCCCCATGTTCGTTAATATTGAACATTACTGGGAAGGCTAAACTTGACAGTATCCCTGTTCCTTCCTCAGTTATCGCATCTTCCGTAACCTTCTGCCAATTCGTCCCTGTCACTCGCCTCCTAATAGAATCTGATTCCGTGACCGGTTCCGTTTTATCCTCCGTTTCACTATCTGTCTCTTGTCTTGGCTCCTTTGAGTGTTTACTCACAGGCACCTTTTGCCAGCATGGCTCTGGAGGTATCCGTGTACCACTAAACATCACCCCTCCTCCTGTCGGAGCCTGCGTGGAGCTACTAGAGAATGTAGAGAGGCCACAGTCGACTGTGGAGGATGGGGAAGGCCCCCCCTGCTCCAGTTTTGCCGAGGCGACTGCCGCAAGACCTTTTTCAATCTTATAACGTTTTATATTGTTAATGATTTCACGCCAAGGTTTCATCAGTTTCCTTGCTGTTTTGTCATCATCTATCACCCTGTCCCACAAATAATCTCCTAGCTTACGCCACTCCTCCTCTTCAAATATATCCTCTGAGCTCCTAAAACACCCCTGTGTACGCCCTGTTGCCACTAGTCCCGCTAGTGCTTTAACGCAACTTTTATCAACCCCCCGCTT
Source organism: Pezoporus flaviventris (assembly GCF_033815535.1). NCBI lineage: Eukaryota > Metazoa > Chordata > Aves > Psittaciformes > Psittacidae > Pezoporus > Pezoporus flaviventris. Next base: position 218,509 of record NW_026892738.1, on the reverse strand, counting down.
TTCTAAAAAGCCTTCTAACATTTCTAGGGCTACTTCAAGATCCATAACCTCTTATCTTTTATAAAGCGCGCTGTCTTACCCTAATGTCCCGTTCCTGCAGCTCCTCAGCCTGTAGCCCTGGCAGCGGCGGTCTTCAGTCGGACCGGACCTCGGAGTCGACACACGGCAACAGTGTTGAGTCGCACTTGCCCACCGGTGGCTCCTCCCGGTGCCGTGCTCCTGTCCGCCGATCCGTTGTGGTGACACCGACTTCGGGTCCCTGTTCGGGCGCCAAATGTCGGGTGGTTATTGAGTCAGAGTCCCAGACCCGCAAGCAGTGTCATCTTTCATCGGCGGAGGAAGAATGCAATCAGACTCAATATGAGTGATAAGCAGACTTCGTTTATTGATTCAACTTGCCATCTTTTATACTCTTACAATGATTTACGCCTACTAGTCAGTTGCTGATAGGCTGCAAGCCTAAAGGTTACATTAATACACTTCTCCTACTTGCGGTTTACTTGTGGTTTAACGGCAGGCTAACATCCTTATTCCTGAGAGGGCACTTCCTCAAAGTTGTTTATCATACTTGTCCTCAACCGAACTTGACCTAGGGCTATTAGCGGTCGGTACTTTTCCACTGCCACGTCAATCTCGTAGCAGTAGAGATGTCAAGGCCGCTGAACCAGACTAGGCCGCAATCATCAAAACTGACTTTCTCGATACAGAGGGTCACTAGACCCACTGTGCCCTTTCTTTCTAAGCCATTCTCCAACAATACAGGAAAAGCATTTGAATGGAATCAGTCCAGAGGCTGCTCTCTGCTGGCAGCAACACCGTCAGCAAAGAATGAACAGTGGCATATGCTCCACAGCAGAAGGACCAGCAGGGAAAGCTAGTGCTGGGCCTCTTCAGCACACAAGCATCTTTGCAACGGGGTCACCATCATTGCAGTCTCTCCTCGGTTTCATACCTAAAAGTCCATTTGAATCCAAATTCTCAGGTGGTCTCTCTCAGCTGCCAAGCAGCACAGTGAGTACAGCACGAACGTTTGGCCTCTGCTCCCACAGCAGTAGAGCCAGGATTGAAAGCTGGTGCGGGACCTGTTCAGCACACAATCACCTTTACATTGGTGCCTCCATCGTTGCTTTCACTGCTGACTTTCATACAGGAAAAGCATTTGAATGGAATCAGTCCAGAGGCTGCTCTCTGCTGCGCAGCAACACAATCAGCACAGAATGAACAGTGGCATCTGCTCACACGGCAGAAGGACCAGCAGGGAAAGCTAGTGCTCTGCTTCTTCAGCACACAAGCAGCTTTGCAACGGGGTCACCATCATTGCAGTCTCTCCTCGGTTTCATACCTAAAAGTCCCTTTGATTCCAAATTCTCAGGTGGTCTCTCTCAGCTGCCCAGCAGCACAGTGAGTACAGCACGAACGTTTGGCCTCTGCTCCCACAGCAGAAGAGCCAGGATTGAAAGCTGGTGCTGGACCTGTTCAGCACACAATCACCTTTACATTGGTGCCTCCATCGTTGCTTTCACTGCTCACTTTCATACAGGAAAAGCATTTGAATGAAATCAGTCCAGAGCCTGCTCTCTGCTGCGCAGCAACACAGTCAGCACAGAATGAACAGTGGATTCTGCTCGCACAGCAGTAGGACCAGCAGGGAAAGCTAGTGCTGGGCTTCTTCAGCACACAAGCAGCTTTGCAACGGGGTCACCATCATTGCAGTCTCTCCTCGGTTTCATACCTAAAAGTCCATTTGAATCCAAATTCTCAGGTGGTTATTCTCAGCTGCCCAGCAGCACAGTGAGTACAGCACGAACGTTTGGCATCTGCTCCCACAGCAGAAGAGCCAGGATTGAAAGCTGGTGCTGGACCTGTTCAGCACACAATCGCCTTTACATTGGTGCCTCCATCGTTGCTTTCACTGCTAACACTCATACAGGAAAAGCATTTGAATAGAATCAGTCCAGAGCCTGCTCTCTGCTGGCAAAAACACAGCACAGAATGAACAGTGGCATCTGCTCACACGGCAGAAGGACCAGCAGGGAAAGCTAGTGCTGTGTCTCTTCAGCACACAAGCAGCTTTGCAACGGGGTCACCATCATTGCAGTCTCTCCTCGGTTTCATACCTAAAAGTCCATTTGAATCCAAATTCTCAGGTGGTCTCAGCTGCCCAGCAGCACAGTGAGTACAGCACGAACGTTTGGCCTCTTCTCCCACAGCAGAAGAGCCAGGATTGAAAGCTGGTGCTGGACCTGTTCAGCACACAATCACCTTTACATTGGTGCCTCCATCGTTGCTTTCACTGCTCACCTTCCTACAGGAAAAGCATTTGAATGGAATCAGTCCAGAGCCTGCTCTCTGCTGCGCAGCAACACAGTCAGCACAGAATGAACAGTGGATTCTGCTCGCACAGCAGAAGGACCAGCAGGGAAAGCTAGTGCTGGGCTTCTTCAGCACACAAGCAGCTTTGCAACAGGGTCACCATCATTGCAGTCTCTCCTCGGTTTCATACCTAAAAGTCCATTTGATTCCAAATTCTCAGGTGGTCTGTCTCAGCTGCCCAGCCGCACAGTGAGTACAGCACGAACGTTTGGCATCTGCTCCCACAGCAGAAGAGCAAGGATTGAAAGCTGGTGCTGGACCTGTTCAGCACACAATCACCTTTACATTGGTGCCTCCATCGTTGCTTTCACTGCTAACACTCATACAGGAAAAGCATTTGAATAGAATCAGTCCAGAGCCTGCTCCCTGCTGGCAGCAACACAGCACAGAATGAACAGTGGCATCTGCTCACACGGCAGAAGGACCAGCAGGGAAAGCTAGTGCTGGGCCTCTTCAGCACACAAGCAGCTATGCAACGGGGTCACCATCATTGCAGTCTCTCCTCGGTTTCATACCTAAAAGTCTATTTGAATCCGAATTCTCAGGTGGTCTCTCTCAGCTGCCCAGCAGCACAGTGAGTACAGCACGAACGTTTGGCCTCTGCTCCCACAGCGGAAAGACCAAGGATTGAAAGCTGGTGCTGGACCTGTTCAGCACACAATCCCCTTTACATTGGTGCCTCCATCGTTGCTTTCACTGCTCACTTTCATACAGGAAAAGCATTTGAATGGAATCAGTCCAGAGCCTGCTCTCTGCTGCGCAGCAACACAATCAACACAGAATGAACAGTGGCATCTGCTCCCACGGCAGAAGGACGAGCAGGGAAAGCTAGTGCTGGGCCTCTTCAGCACACAAGCACCTTTGCAACGGTGTCACCATCATTGCAGTCTCTCCTCGGTTTCATACCTAAAAGTCCATTTGAATCCGAATTCTCAGGTGGTGTCGCTAAGCTGCCCAGCAGCACAGTGAGTACAGCACGAACGTTTGGCATCTGCTCCCACAGCAGAAGAGCCAGGATTGAAAGCTGGTGCTGGACCTGTTCAGCACACAATCCCCTTTACATTGGTGCCTCCATCGTTGCTTTCACTGCTAACACTCATACAGGAAAAGCATTTGAATAGAATCAGTCCAGAGCCTGCTCCCTGCTGGCAAAAACACAGCACAGAATGAACAGTGGCATCTGCTCGCACGGCAGAAGGACCAGCAGGGAAAGCTAGTGCTGGGCTTCTTCAGCGCACAAGCAGCTTTGCAACGGGGTCACCATCATTGCAGTCTCTCCTCGGTTTCATACCTAAAAGTCCATTTGAATCCAAATTCTCAGGTGGTCTCTCTCAGCTGCCCAGCAGCCAGTGAGTACAGCACGAACGTTTGGCCTCTGCTCCCACAGCAGAAGAGCAAGGATTGAAAGCTGGTGCTGGACCTGTTCAGCACACAATCACCTTTACATTGGTGCCTCCATCGTTGCTTTCACTGCTCACTTTCATACAGGAAAAGCATTTGAATGGAATCAGTCCAGAGGCTGCTCTCTGCTGCGCAGCAACACAGTCAGCACAGAATGAACAGTGGCATCTGCTCACACGGGAGAAGGACCAGCAGGGAAAACTAGTGCTCTGCTTCTTCAGCACACAAGCAGCTTTGCAACGGGGTCACCATCATTGCAGTCTCTCCTCGGTTTCATACTTAAAAGTCCATTTGAATCCAAATTCTCAGGTGGTCTCTCTCAGCTGCCCAGCAGCCAGTGAGTACAGCACGAACGTTTGGCCTCTGCTCCCACAGCAGAAGAGCAAGGATTGAAAGCTGGTGCTGGACCTGTTCAGCACACAATTCCTTTATATTGGTGCCTCCATCGTTGCTTTCACTGCTCACTTTCATACAGGAAAAGCATTTGAATGAAATCAGTCCAGAGCCTGCTCTCTGCTGCGCAGCAACACAGTCAGCACAGAATGAACGGTGGATTCTGCTCGCACAGCAGAAGGACCAGCAGGGAAAGCTAGTACTGGGTTTCTTCAGCACACAAGCAGCTTTGCAACGGGGTCACCATCATTGCAGTCTCTCCTCGGTTTCATACCTAAAAGTCCATTTGATTCCAAATTCTCAGGTGGTCTCTCTCAGCTGCCCAGGAGCACAGTGAGTACAGCACGAACGTTTGGCATCTGCTCCCACAGCAGAAGAGCCAGGATTGAAAGCTGGTGCTGGACCTGTTCAGCACACAATCACCTTTACATTGGTGCCTCCATCGTTGCTTTCACTGCTCACTTTCATACAGTAAAAGCATTTGAATGGAATCAGTCCAGAGGCTGCTATCTGCTGCGCAGCAACACAGTCAGCACAGAATGAACAGTGGCATCTGCTCATACGGCAGAAGGATCATCAGGGAAAGCTAGTGCTGGGCCTCTTCAGCACACAAGCAGCTTTGCAACGGGGTTACCATCATTGCAGTCTCTCCTCAGTTTCATACCTAAAAGTCCATTTGAATTCAAATTCTCAGGTGGTCTCTCTCAGCTGCCCAGCAGCCAGTGAGTACAGCACGAACGTTTGGCCTCTGCTCCCACAGCAGAAGAGCAAGGATTGAAAGCTGGTGCTGGACCTGTTCAGCACACAATCCCCTTTACATTGGTGCCTCCATCACTGCTTTCACTGCTCACTTTCATACAGGAAAAGCATTTGAATGGAATCAGTCCAGAGGCTGCTATCTTCTGCGCAGGAACACAGTCAGCACAGAATGAACAGTGGCATCTGCTCACATGGCAGAAGGATCATCAGGGAAAGCTAGTGCTGGGCCTCTTCAGCACACAAGCAGCTATGCAACGGGGTCACCATCATTGCAGTCTCTCCTCGGTTTCATACCTAAAAGTCTATTTGAATCCGAATTCTCAGGTGGTCTCTCTCAGCTGCCCAGCAGCACAGTGAGTACAGCACGAACGTTTGGCCTCTGCTCCCACAGCAGAAGAGCAAGGATTGAAAGCTGGTGCTGGACCTGTTCAGCACACAATCCCCTTTACATTGGTGCCTCCATCGTTGCTTTCACTGCTCACTTTCATACAGGAAAAGCATTTGAATAGAATCAGTCCAGAGCCTGCTCTCTGCTGCGCAGCAACACAGTCAGCACAGAATGAACAGTGGATTCTGCTCGCACAGCAGAAGGACCAGCAGGGAAAGCTAGTGCTGGCTTCTTCAGCACACAAGCAGCTTTGCAACAGGGTCACCATCATTGCAGTCTCTCCTCGGTTTCATACCTAAAAGTCCATTTGATTCCAAATTCTCAGGTGGTCTCTCTCAGCTTCCCAGCAGCACAGTGAGTACAGCACGAACGTTTGGCATCTGCTCCCACAGCAGAAGAGCAAGGATTGAAAGCTGGTGCTGGACCTGTTCAGCACACAATCACCTTTACATTGGTGCCTCCATCGTTGCTTTCACTGCTAACACGCATACAGGAAAAGCATTTGAATAGAATCAGTCCAGAGCCTGCTCCCTGCTGCCAAAAACATAGCACAGAATGAACAGTGGCATCTGATCACACGGCAGAAGGACCCAGCAGGGAAAGCTAGTGCTGTGTCTCTTCAGCACACAAGCAGCTTTGCAACCGGGTCACCATCATTGCAGTCTCTCCTCGGTTTCATACCTAAAAGTCCATTTGAATCCAAATTCTCAGGTGGTTATTCTCAGCTGCCCAGCAGCACAGTGAGTACAGCACGAACGTTTGGCCTCTGCTCCCACAGCAGAAGAGCCAGGATTGAAAGCTGGTGCTGGACCTGTTCAGCACACAATCACATTTACATTGGTGCCTCCATCGTTGCTTTCACTGCTAACACTCATGCAGGAAAAGCATTTGAATAGAATCAGTCCAGAGCCTGCTCCCTGCTGGCAGCAACACAGCACAGAATGAACAGTGGCATCTGCTCACACGGAAGAAGGACCAGCAGGGGAAAGCTAGTGCTGGGCCTCTTCAGCACACAAGCAGCTTTGCAACGGTGTCACAATCATTGCAGTCTCTCCTCGGTTTCATACCTAAAAGTCCATTTGAATCCGAATTCTCTGGTGGGGTCGCTCAGCTGCCCAGCAGCACAGTGAGTACAGCACGAACGTTTGGCCTCTGCTCCCACAGCAGAAGAGCCAGGATTGAAAGCTGCTGCTGGACCTGTTCAGCACACAATCCCCTTTACATTGGTGCCTCCATCGTTGCTTTCACTGCTAACACTCATACAGGAAAAGCATTTGAATAGAATCAGTCCAGAGCCTGCTCCCTGCTGGCAAAAACACAGCACAGAATGAACAGTGGCATCTGCTCGCACGGCAGAAGGACCAGCAGGGAAAGCTAGTGCTGGGCTTCTTCAGCGCACAAGCAGCTTTGCAATGGGGTCACCATCATTGCAGTCTCTCCTCGGTTTCATACCTAAAAGTCCATTTGAATCCAAATTCTCAGGTGGTCTCTCTCAGCTGCCCAGCAGCACAGTGAGTACAGCACGAACGTTTGGCCTCTGCTCCCACAGCAGAAGAGCCAGGATTGAAAGCTGGTGCTGGACCTGTTCAGCACACAATCACCTTTACATTGGTGCCTCCATCGTTGCTTTCACTGCTAACACTCATACAGGAAAAGCATTTGAATAGAATCAGTCCAGAGCCTGCTCCCTGCTGGCAGCAACACAGCACAGAATGAACAGTGGCATCTGCTCACACGGAAGAAGGACCAGCAGGGAAAGCTAGTGCTGGGCCTCTTCAGCACACAAGCAGCTTTGCAACGGTGTCACAATCATTGCAGTCTCTCCTCGGTTTCATACCTAAAAGTCCATTTGAATCCGAATTCTCTGGTGGGGTCGCTCAGCTGCCCAGCAGCACAGTGAGTACAGCACGAACGTTTGGCCTCTGCTCCCACAGCAGAAGAGCCAGGATTGAAAGCTGCTGCTGGACCTGTTCAGCACACAATCCCCTTTACATTGGTGCCTCCATCGTTGCTTTCACTGCTAACACTCATACAGGAAAAGCATTTGAATAGAATCAGTCCAGAGCCTGCTCCCTGCTGGCAAAAACACAGCACAGAATGAACAGTGGCATCTGCTCGCACGGCAGAAGGACCAGCAGGGAAAGCTAGTGCTGGGCTTCTTCAGCGCACAAGCAGCTTTGCAATGGGGTCACCATCATTGCAGTCTCTCCTCGGTTTCATACCTAAAAGTCCATTTGAATCCAAATTCTCAGGTGGTCTCTCTCAGCTGCCCAGCAGCACAGTGAGTACAGCACGAACGTTTGGCCTCTGCTCCCACAGCAGAAGAGCCAGGATTGAAAGCTGGTGCTGGACCTGTTCAGCACACAATCACCTTTACATTGGTGCCTCCATCGTTGCTTTCACTGCTCACTTTCATACAGGAAAAGCATTTGAATGGAATCAGTCCAGAGGCTGCTCTCTGCTGCGCAGGAACACAGTCAGCACAGAATGAACAGTGGCATCTGCTCACACGGCAGAAGGACGAGCAGGGAAAGCTAGTGCTCTGCTTCTTCAGCACACAAGCAGCTTTGCAACGGGGTCACCATCATTGCAGTCTCTCCTCGGTTTCATACCTAAAAGTCCATTTGAATCCAAATTCTCAGGTGGTCTCTCTCAGCTGCCCAGCAGCCAGTGAGTACAGCACGAACGTTTGGCCTCTGCTCCCACAGCAGAAGAGCAAGGATTGAAAGCTGGTGCTGGACCTGTTCAGCACACAATCACCTTTACATTGGTGCCTCCATCGTTGCTTTCACTGCTCACTTTCATACAGGAAAAGCATTTGAATGGAATCAGTCCAGAGGCTGCTCTCTGCTGCGCACAGCACAGTCAGCACAGAATGAACAGTGGCATCTGCTCACACGGGAGAAGGACCAGCAGGGAAAGCTAGTGCTCTGCTTCTTCAGCACACAAGCAGCTTTGCAACGGGGTCACCATCATTGCAGTCTCTCCTCGGTTTCATACTTAAAAGTCCATTTGAATCCAAATTCTCAGGTGGTCTCTCTCAGCTGCCCAGCAGCCAGTGAGTACAGCACGAACGTTTGGCATCTGCTCCCACAGCAGAAGAGCAAGGATTGAAAGCTGGTGCTGGACCTGTTCAGCACACAATCACCTTTACATTGGTGCCTCCATCGTTGCTTTCACTGCTCACTTTCATACAGGAAAAGCATTTGAATGAAATCAGTCCAGAGCCTGCTCTCTGCTGCGCAGCAACACAGTCAGCACAGAATGAACAGTGGATTCTGCTCGCACAGCAGAAGGACCAGCAGGGAAAGCTAGTGCTGGGCTTCTTCAGCACACAAGCAGCTTTGCAACGGGGTCACCATCATTGCAGTCTCTCCTCGGTTTCATACCTAAAAGTCCATTTGAATCCAAATTCTCAGGTGGTGTCTCTCAGCTGCCCAGCAGCACAGTAAGCACAGCACGAACGTTTGGCCTCTGCTCCCACAGCAGAAGAGCCAGGATTGAAAGCTGGTGCTGGACCTGTTCAGCCACACAATCACCTTTACATTGGTGCCTCCATCGTTGCTTTCACTGCTAACACTCATACAGGAAAAGCATTTGAATAGAATCAGTCCAGAGCCTGCTTCCTGCTGGCAAAAACACAACACAGAATGAACAGTGGCATCTGCTCACACGGCAGAAGGACCAGCCGGGAAAGCTAGTCCGGTGTCTCTTCAGCACACAAGGAGCTTTGCAACGGGGTCACCATCATTGCAGTCTCTCCTCGGTTTCATACCTAAAAGTCCATTTGAATCCAAATTCTCATTTGGTGTCTCTCAGCTGCCCAGCAGCACAGTAAGCACAGCACTAACGTTTGGCATCTGCTCCCACAGCAGAAGAGCCAGGATTGAAAGCTGCTGCTGGACCTGTTCAGCACACAATCCCCTTTACATTGGTGCCTCCATCGTTGCTTTTACTGCTCACTTTCATACAGGAAAAGCATTTGAATGGAATCAGCCCAGAGCCTGCTCTCTGCTGCGCAGCAACACAGTCAGCACAGAATGAACAGTGGCATCTGCTCACACGGCAGAAGGACCAGCAGGGAAAGCTAGTGTTCTGATTCTTCAGCACACAAGCAGCTTTGCAACGGGGTCACCATCATTGCAGTCTCTCCTCGGTTTCATACCTAAAAGTCCATTTGAATCCAAATTCTCAGGTGGTCTATCTCAGCTGCCCATCAGCCAGTGAGTACAGCACGAACGTTTGGCATCTGCTCCACAGCAGAAGAGCAAGGATTGAAAGCTGGTCCTGGACCTGTTCAGCACACAATCACCTTTACATTGGTGCCTCCATCGTTGCTTTCACTGCTCACTTTCATACAGGAAAAGCATTTGAATGAAATCAGTCCAGAGCCTGCTCTCTGCTGCGCAGCAACACAGTCAGCACAGAATGAACAGTGGATTCTGCTCGCACAGCAGAAGGACCAGCAGGGAAAGCTAGTGCTGGGCTTCTAGAGCACACAAGCAGCTTTGCAAAGGGGTCACCATCATTGCAGTCTCTCCTCGGTTTCCTACCTAAAAGTCCATTTGATTCCAAATTCTCAGGTGGCCTCTCTCAGCTGCCCAGCAGCACAGTGAGTACAGCACGAACGTTTGGCATCTGCTCCCACAGCAGAAGAGCAAGGATTGAAAGCTTGTGCTGGACCTGTTCAGCACACAATCCCCTTTACATTGGTGCCTCCATCGTTGCTTTTACTGCTCACTTTCATACAGGAAAAGCATTTGAATGGAATCAGTCCAGAGCCTGCTCTGTGCTGCGCAGCAACACAGACAGCACAGAATGAACAGTGGATTCTGCTCGCACAGCAGAAGGACCAGCAGGGAAAGCTAGTGCTGGGCTTCTTCAGCACACAAGCAGCTTTGCAACGGGGTCACCATCATTGCAGTCTCTCCTCGGTTTCATACCTAAAAGTCCATTTGATTCCAAATTCTCAGGTGGTCTCTCTCAGCTGCCCAGCAGCACAGTGAGTACAGCACGAACGTTTGGCATCTGCTCCCACAGCAGAAGAGCAAAGATTGAAAGCTGGTGCTGGACCTGTTCAGCACACAATAACGTTTACATTGGTGCCTCCATCGTTGCTTTCACTGCTAACACTCATACAGGAAAAGCATTTGAATAGAATCAGTCCAGAGCCTGCTCCCTGCTGGCAGCAACACAGCACAGAATGAACAGTGGCATCTGCTCACACGGCAGAAGGACCAGCAGGGAAAGCTAGTGCTGGGCCTCTTCAGCACACAAGCAGCTTTGCAACGGGGTCACCATCATTGCAGTCTCTCCTCGGTTTCATACCTAAAAGTCCATTTGAATCCAAATTCTCAGGTGGTCTCAGCTGCCCAGCAGCACAGTGAGTACAGCACGAACGTTTGGCATCTGCTCCCACAGCAGAAGAGCAAGGATTGAAAGCTGGTGCTGGACCTGTTCAGCACACAATCACCTTTACATTGGTGCCTCCATCGTTGCTTTCACTGCTCACTTTCATACAGGAAAAGCATTTGAATGGAATCAGTCCAGAGGCTGCTCTCTGCTGCGCAGCAACACAGTCAGCACAGAATGAACAGTGGATTCTGCTCGCACAGCAGAAGGACCAGCAGGGAAAGCTAGTGCCGGGCTTCTTCAGCACACAAGCAGCTTTGCAACGGGGTCACCATCATTGCAGTCTCTCCTCGGTTTCATTACCTAAAAGTCCATTTGAATCCAAATAATCAGGTGGTGTCTCTCAGCTGCCCAGCAGCACAGTTAGTAGAGCACGAACGTTTGGCCTCTGCTCCCACAGCAGAAGAGCCAGGATTGAAAGCTGGTGCTGGACCTGTTCAGCACACAATCCCCTTTACATTGGTGCCTCCATCGTTGCTTTCACTGCTCACTTTCATACAGGAAAAGCATTTGAATTGAATCAGTCCAGAGGCTGCTCTCTGCTGCGCAGGAACACAATCAGCACAGAATGAACAGTGGCATCTGCTCACACGGCAGAAGGACCAGCAGGGAAAGCTAGTGCTGGGCCTCTTCAGCACACAAGCAGACTTGCAACGGTGTCACCATCATTCCAGTCTCTCCTCGGTTTCATACCTAAAAGTCCATTCGAATCCGAATTCTCAGGTGGTGTCGCTCAGCTGCCCAGCAGCACAGTGAGTACAGCACGAACGTTTGGCATCTGCTCCCACAGCAGAAGAGCAAGGATTGAAAGCTGGTGCTGGACCTGTTCAGCACACAATCACCTTTACATTGGTGCCTCCATCGTTTCTTTCACTGCTCACTTTCATACAGGAAAAGCATTTGAATTGAATCAGTCCAGAGGCTGCTCTCTGCTGCGCAGCAACACAATCAGCACAGAATGAACAGTGGCATCTGCTCACACGGCAGAAGGACCAGCAGGGAAAGCTAGGGCTGGGCCTCTTCAGCACACAAGCAGACTTGCAACGGGGTCACCATCATTCCAGTCTCTCCTCGGTTTCATACCTAAAAGTCCATTCGAATCCGAATTCTCAGGTGGTGTCGCTCAGCTGCCCAGCAGCACAGTGAGTACAGCACGAACGTTTGGCCTCTGCTCCCACAGCAGAAGAGCAAGGATTGAAAGCTGGTGCTGGACAAGTTCAGCACACAATCCCCTTTACATTGGTGCCTCCATCGTTGCTTTCACTGCTCACTTTCATACAGGAAATGCATTTGAATGGAATCAGGCCAGAGCCTGCTCTCTGCTGCGCAGCAACACAGTCAGCACAGAATGAACAGTGGCATCTGCTCACACAGCAGAAGGACCAGCAGGGAAAGCTAGTGCTCTGCTTCTTCAGCACACAAGCAGCTTTGCAACGGGGTCACCATCATTGCAGTCTCTCCTCGGTTTCATACCTAAAAGTCCATTTGAATCCAAATTCTCAGGTGGTCTCTCTCTGCTGCCCAGAAGCCAGTGAGTACAGCACGAACGTTTGGCATCTGCTCCCACAGCAGAAGAGCAAGGATTGAAAGCTGGTGCTGGACCTGTTCAGCACACAATCACCTTTACATTGGTGCCTCCATCGTTGCTTTCACTGCTCACTTTCATACAGGAAAAGCATTTGAATGAAATCAGTCCAGAGCCTGCTCTCTGCTGCGCAGCAACACAGTCAGCACAGAATGAACAGTGGATTCTGCTCGCACAGCAGAAGGACCAGCAGGGAAAGCTAGTGCTAGGCTTCTAGAGCACACAAGCAGCTTTGCAAAGGGGTCACCATCATTGCAGTCTCTCCTCGGTTTCCTACCTAAAAGTCCATTTGATTCCAAATTCTCAGGTGGCCTCTCTCAGCTGCCCAGCAGCACAGTGAGTACAGCACGAACGTTTGGCATCTGCTCCCACAGCAGAAGAGCAAGGATTGAAAGCTTGTGCTGGACCTGTTCAGCACACAATCCCCTTTACATTGGTACCTCCATCGTTGCTTTCACTGCTCACTTTCATACAGGAAAAGCATTTGAATGGAATCAGGCCAGAGCCTGCTCTCTGCTGCGCAGCAACACAGACAGCACAGAATGAACAGTGGATTCTGCTCGCACAGCAGAAGGACCAGCAGGGAAAGCTAGTGCTGGGCTTCTTCAGCACACAAGCAGCTTTGCAACGGGGTCACCATCATTGCAGTCTCTCCTCGGTTTCATACCTAAAAGTCCATTTGATTCCAAATTCTCAGGTGGTCTCTCTCAGCTGCCCAGCAGCACAGTGAGTACAGCACGAACGTTTGGCATCTGCTCCCACAGCAGAAGAGCAAAGATTGAAAGCTGGTGCTGGACCTGTTCAGCACACAATAACGTTTACATTGGTGCCTCCATCGTTGCTTTCACTGCTAACACTCATACAGGAAAAGCATTTGAATAGAATCAGTCCAGAGCCTGCTCCCTGCTGGCAGCAACACAGCACAGAATGAACAGTGGCATCTGCTCACACGGCAGAAGGACCAGCAGGGAAAGCTAGTGCTGGGCCTCTTCAGCACACAAGCAGCTTTGCAACGGGGTCACCATCATTGCAGTCTCTCCTCGGTTTCATACCTAAAAGTCCATTTGAATCCAAATTCTCAGGTGGTCTCAGCTGCCCAGCAGCACAGTGAGTACAGCACGAACGTTTGGCATCTGCTCCCACAGCAGAAGAGCAAGGATTGAAAGCTGGTGCTGGACCTGTTCAGCACACAATCACCTTTACATTGGTGCCTCCATCGTTGCTTTCACTGCTCACTTTCATACAGGAAAAGCATTTGAATGGAATCAGTCCAGAGGCTGCTCTCTGCTGCGCAGCAACACAGTCAGCACAGAATGAACAGTGGCATCTGCTCACACGGCAGAAGGACCAGCAGGGAAAGCTAGTGCTGGGCCTCTTCAGCACACAAGCAGACTTGCAACGGGGTCACCATCATTCCAGTCTCTCCTCGGTTTCATACCTAAAAGTCCATTCGAATCCGAATTCTCAGGTGGTGTCGCTCAGCTGCCCAGCAGCACAGTGAGTACAGCACGAACGTTTGGCATCTGCTCCCACAGCAGAAGAGCAAGGATTGAAAGCTGGTGCTGGACCTGTTCAGCACACAATCCCCTTTACATTTGTGCCTCCATCGTTGCTTTCACTGCTAACACTCATAAAGGAAAAGCATTTGAATAGAATCAGTCCAGAGCCTGCTCCCTGCTGGCAGCAACACAGCACAGAATGAACAGTGGAATCTGCTCACACGGCAGAAGGACCAGCAGGGAAAGCTAGTGCTCTGCTTCTTCAGCACACAAGCAGCTTTGCAACGGGGTCACCATCATTGCAGTCTCTCCTAGGTTTCATACCTAAAAGTCCATTTGAATCCAAATTCTCAGGTGGTCTCTCTCAGCTGCCCAGCAAACAGTGAGTACAGCACGAACGTTTGGCATCTGCTCCCACAGCAGAAGAGCAAGGATTGAAAGCTGGTGCTGGACCTGTTCAGCACACAATCACCTTTACATTGGTGCCTCCATCGTTGCTTTCACTGCTCACTTTCATACAGGAAAAGCATTTGAATGAAATCAGTCCAGAGCCTGCTCTCTGCTGCGCAGCAACACAGTCAGCACAGAATGAACAGTGGCATCTGCTCACACGGCAGAAGGATCATCAGGGAAAGCTATTGCTGGGCCTCTTCAGCACACAAGCAGCTTTGCAACGGGGTCACCATCATTGCAGTCTCTCCTCGGTTTCATACCTAAAAGTCCATTTGATTCCAAATTCTCAGGTGGTGTCTCTCAGCTGCCCAGCAGCACAGTTAGTACAGCACGAACGTTTGGCATCTGCTCCCACAGCAGAAGAGCAAGGATTGAAAGCTGGTGCTGGACCTGTTCAGCACACAATCACCTTTACATTGGTGCCTCCATCGTTGCTTTCACAGCTCACTTTCATACAGGAAAAGCATTTGAATGGAATCAGTCCAGAGCCTGCTCCCAGCTGGCAGCAACAAGGCACAGAATGAACAGTGGCATCTGCTCACACAGCAGAAGGACCTAAAGGGAAAGCTAGGGCTGTGTCTCTTCAGCACACAAGCAGCTTTGCAACGGGGTCACCATCATTGCAGTCTCTCCTCGGTTTCATACCTAAAAGTCCATTTGAATCCAAATAATCAGGTGGTGTCTCTCAGCTGCCCAGCAGCACAGTTAGTACAGCACGAACGTTTGGCATCTGCTCCCACAGCAGAAGAGCAAGGATTGAAAGCTGGTGCTGGACCTGTTCAGCACACAATCCCCTTTACATTGGTGCCTCCATCGTTGCTTTCACTGATCACTTTCATACAGGAAAAGCATTTGAATGGAATCAGTCCAGAGGCTGCTCTCTGCTGCGCAGCAGCACAATCAGCACAGAATGAACAGTGGCATCTGCTCACACGGCAGAAGGACCAGCAGGGAAAGCTAGTGCTGGGCCTCTTCAGCACACAAGCAGACTTGCAACGGTGTCACCATCATTCCAGTCTCTCCTCGGTTTCATACCTAAAAGTCCATTTGAATCCGAATTCTCAGGTGGTGTCGCTCAGCTGCCCAGCAGCACAGTGAGTACAGCACGAACGTTTGGCCTCTGCTCCCACAGCAGAAGAGCCAGGATTGAAAGCTGGTGCTGGACCTGTTCAGCACACAATCACCTTTACATTGGTGCCTCCATCGTTGCTTTCACTGCTCACTTTCATACAGGAAAAGCATTTGAATGGAATCAGTCCAGAGCCTGCTCTCTGCTGCGCAGCAACACAGTCAGCACAGAATGAACAGTGGATCCTGCTCGCACAGCAGAAGGACCAGCAGGGAAAGCTAGTGCTGGGCTTCTTCAGCACACAAGCAGCTTTGCAACCGGGTCACTATCATTGCAGTCTCTCCTCGGTTTCATACCTAAAAGTCCATTTGAATCCAAATAATCAGGTGGTGTCTCTCAGCTGCCCAGCAGCACAGTGAGTACAGCACGAACGTTTGGCCTCTGCTCCCACAGCAGAAGAGCCAGGATTGAAAGCTGGTGCTGGACCTGTTCAGCACACAATCCCTTTTACATTGGTGCCTCCATCGTTGCTTTCACTGCTCACTTTCATACAGGAAAAGCATTTGAATGGAATCAGTCCAGAGGCTGCTCTCTGCTGCGCAGCAACACAGTCAGCACAGAATGAACAGTGGCATCTGCTCACACGGGAGAAGGATCATCAGGGAAAGCTAGTGCTGGGCCTCTTCAGCACACAAGCAGCTTTGCAACGGGGTCACCATCATTGCAGTCTCTCCTCGGTTTCATACCTAAAAGTCCATTTCAATCCAAATTCTCAGGTGGTCTCAGCTGCCAAGCAGCACAGTGAGTACAGCACGAACGTTTGGCCTCGGCTCCCACAGCAGAAGAGCAAGGATTGAAAGCTGGTGCTGGACCTGTTCAGCACACAATCACCTTTACATTGGTGCCTCCATCGTTGCTTTCACTGCTAACACTCATACAGGAAAAGCATTTGAATAGAATCAGTCCAGAGCCTGCTCCCTGCTGGCAGCAACACAGCACAGAATGAACAGTGGCATCTGCTCACACGGCAGAAGGACCAGCAGGGAAAGCTAGTGCTGGGCCTCTTCAGCACACAAGCAGCTTTGCAACAGGGTCGCCATCATTCCAGTCTCTCCTCGGTTTCATACCTAAAAGTCCATTTGAATCCGAATTCTCAGGTGGTGTCGCTCAGCTGCCCAGCAGCACAGTGAGTACAGCACGAACGTTTGGCCTCTGCTCCCACAGCAGAAGAGCCAGGATTGAAAGCTGGTGCTGGACCTGTTCAGCACACAATCCCCTTTACATTGGTGCCTCCATCGTTGCTTTCACTGCTCACTTTCATACAGGAAAAGCATTTGAATGAAATCAGTCCAGAGCCTGGTCTCTGCTGCGCAGCAACACAATCAGCACAGAATGAACAGTGGATCCTGCTCGCACAGCAGAAGGACCAGCAGGGAAAGCTAGTGCTGTGTCTCTTCAGCACACAAGCAGCTTTGCAACCTGGTCACCATCATTGCAGTCTCTCCTCGGTTTCATACCTAAAAGACCATTTGAATCCAAATTCTCAGGTGGTCTCTCTCAGCTGCCCAGCAGCACAGTGAGTACAGCACGAACGTTTGGCATCTGCTCCCACAGCAGAAGAGCAAGGATTGAAAGCTGGTGCTGGACCTGTTCAGCACACAATCTCCTTTACATTGGTGCCTCCATCGTTGCTTTTACTGCTAACACTCATACAGGAAAAGCATTTGAATGGAATCAGTCCAGAGCCTGCTCCCTGCTGGCAGCAACACAGCACAGAATGAACAGTGGCATCCGCTCACACGGGAGAAGGATCATCAGGGAAAGCTAGTGCTGGGACTCTTCAGCACACAAGCAGCTTTGCAACGGGGTCACCATCATTGCAGTCTCTCCTCGGTTTCATACCTAAAAGTCCATTTCAATCCAAATTCTCAGGTGGTCTCTCTCAGCTGCCCAGCAGCACAGTGAGTACAGCACGAACGTTTGGCCTCTGCTCCCACAGCAGAAGAGCAAGGATTGAAAGCTGGTGCTGGACCTGTTCAGCACACAATCCCCTTTACATTGGTGCCTCCATCGTTGCTTTCACTGCTCACTTTCATACAGGAAAAGCATTTGAATGGAATCAGTCCAGACGCTGCTCTCTGCTGCGCAGGAACCCAGTCAGCACAGAATGTACAGTGGCATCTGCTCACACAGCAGAAGGATCATCAGGGAAAGCTAGTGCTGGGCCTCTTCAGCACACAAGCAGCTTTGCAACGGGGTCACCATCATTGCAGTCTCTCCTCGGTTTCATACCTAAAAGTCCATTTGAATCCAAATTCTCAGGTGGTCTCAGCTGCCCAGCAGCACAGTGAGTACAGCACGAACGTTTGGCATCTGCTCCCACAGCAGAAGAGCAAGGATTGAAAGCTGGTGCTGGAACTGTTCAGCACACAATCACCTTTACATTGGTGCCTCCATCGTTGCTTTCACTGCTAACACTCATACAGGAAAAGCATTTGAATAGAATCAGTCCAGAGCCTGCTCCCTGCTGGCAGCAACACAGCACAGAATGAACTGTGGCATCTGCTCACACGGCAGAAGGACCAGCAGGGAAAGCTAGGGCTGTGTCTCTTTGGCACACAAGCAGCTTTGCAACGGGGTCACCATCATTGCAGTCTCTCCTCGGTTTCATACCTAAAAGACCATTTGAATCCAAATTCTCAGGTGGTCTCTCTCAGCTGCCCAGCAGCACAGTGAGTACAGCACGAACGTTTGGCATGTGCTCCCACAGCAGAAGAGCAAGGATTGAAAGCTGGTGCTGGACCTGTTCAGCACACAATCACCTTTACATTGGTGCCTCCATCGTTGCTTTCACTGCTCACTTTCATACAGGAAAAGCATTTGAATGAAATCAGTCCAGAGCCTGGTCTCTGCTGCGCAGCAACACAGTCAGCACAGAATGAACAGTGGCATCAGCTCACACGGCAGAAGGATCATCAGGGAAAGCTATTGCTGGGCCTCTTCAGCACACAAGCAGCTTTGCAACAGGGTCACCATCATTGCAGTCTCTCCTCGGTTTCATACCTAAAAGTCCATTTGAATCCAAATTCTCAGGTGGTCTCAGCTGCCCAGCAGCACAGTGAGTACAGCACAAACATTTGTCATCTGCTCCCACAGCAGAAGAGCAAGGATTGAAAGCTGGTGCTGGACCTGTTCAGCACACAATCCCCTTTACATTGGTGCCTCCATCGTTGCTTTCACTGCTAACACTCATACAGGAAAAGCATTTGAATGGAATCAGCCCAGAGCCTGCTCCCTGCTGGCAGAAACACAGCACAGAATGAACAGTGGATTCCGCTCACACGGGAGAAGGATCATCAGGGAAAGCTAGTGCTGGGCCTCTTCAGCACACAAGCAGCTTTGCAACGGGGTCACCATCATTGCAGTCTCTCCTCGGTTTCATACCTAAAAGTCCATTTCAATCCAAATTCTCAGGTGGTTATTCTCAGCTGCCCAGCAGCACAGTGAGTACAGCACGAACGTTTGGCCTCTGCTCCCACAGCAGAAGAGCCAGGATTGAAAGCTGGTGCTGGACCTGTTCAGCACACAATCCCCTTTACATTGGTGCCTCCATCGTTGCTTTCACTGCTCACTTTCATACAGGAAAAGCATTTGAATGAAATCAGTCCAGAGCCTGCTCTCTGCTGCGCAGCAACACAATCAGCACAGAATGAACAGTGGATTCTGCTCGCACAGCAGAAGGACCAGCAGGGAAAGCTAGTGCTGTGTCTCTTCAGCACACAAGCAGCTTTGCAACCTGGTCACCATCATTGCAGTCTCTCCTCGGTTTCATACCTAAATGTCCATTTGAATCCAAATTCTCAGGTGGTCTCAGCTGCCCAGCAGCACAGTGAGTACAGCACGAATGTTTGGCATCTGCTCCCACAGCAGAAGAGCAAGGATTGAAAGCTGGTGCTGGACCTGTTCAGCACACAATCCCCTTTACATTGGTGCCTCCATCGTTGCTTTCACTGCTCACTTTCATACAGGAAAAGCATTTGAATAGAATCAGTCCAGAGCCTGCTCCCTGCTGGGCAGCAACACAGTCAGCACAGAATGAACAGTGGCATCTGCTCACACGGCAGAAGGACCAGCAGGGAAAGCTAGTGCTGTGTCTCTTCAGCACACAAGCAGCTTTGCAACGGTGTCACCATCATTGCAGTCTCTCCTCGGTTTCATACCTAAAAGTCCATTTGAATCCAAATTCTCAGGTGGTCTCAGCTGCCCAGCAGCACAGTGAGTACAGCAGGAACGTTTGGCGTCTGCTCCCACAGCAGAAGAGCAAGGATTGAAAGCTGGTGCTGGACCTGTTCAGCACACAATCACCTTTACATTGGTGCCTCCATTGTTGCTTTCACTGCTCACTTTCATACAGGAAAAGCATTTGAATGGAATCAGTCCAGAGCCTGCTCTCTGCTGCGCAGCAACACAGACTGCACAGAATGAAAAGTGGATTCTGCTCGCACAGCAGAAGGACCAGCAGGGAAAGCTAGTGCTGGGCTTCTTCAGCACACAAGCAGCTTTGCAACGGGGTCACCATCATTGCAGTCTCTCCTCGGTTTCATACCTAAAAGTCCATTTGAATCCAAATTCTCAGGTGGTCTCAGCTGCCCAGCAGCACAGTGAGTACAGCACGAAGGTTTGGCATCTGCTCCCACAGCAGAAGAGCCAGGATTGAAAGCTGGTGCTGGACCTGTTCAGCACACAATCACCTTTACATTGGTGCCTCCATCGTTGCTTTCACTGCTAACACTCATACAGGAAAAGCATTTGAATAGAATCAGTCCAGAGCCTGCTCCCTGCTGGCAGCAACACAGCACAGAATGAACTGTGGCATCTGCTCACACGGGAGAAGGACCAGCAGGGAAAGCTAGGGCTGTGTCACTTTGGCACACAAGCAGCTTTGCAACGGGGTCACCATCATTGCAGTCTCTCCTCGGTTTCATACCTAAAAGACCATTTGAATCCAAATTCTCAGGTGGTCTCTCTCAGCTGCCCAGCAACCAGTGAGTACAGCACGAACGTTTGGCATCTGCTCCCACAGCAGAAGAGCAAGGATTGAAAGCTGGTGCTGGACCTGTTCACCACACAATCACCTTTACATTGGTGCCTCCATCGTTGCTTTCACTGATCACTTTCATACAGGAAAAGCATTTGAATGGAATCAGTCCAGAGGCTGCTCTCTGCTGCGCAGCAACACAGTCAGCACAGAATGAACAGTGGATCCTGCTCGCACAGCAGAAGGACCAGCAGGGAAAGCTAGTGCTGGGCTTCTTCAGCACACAAGCAGCTTTGCAACGGGGTCACCATCATTGCAGTCTCTCCTCGGTTTCATACCTAAAAGTCCATTTGAATCCAAATTCTCAGGTGGTGTCTCTCAGCTGCCCAGCACACAGTTAGTACAGCACGAACGTTTGAATCTGCTCCCACAGCAGAAGAGCAAGGATTGAAAGCTGGTGCTGGACCTGTTCAGCACACAATCCCCTTTACATTGGTGCCTCCATCGTTGCTTTCACTGCTCACTTTCATACAGGAAAAGCATTTGAATGGAATCAGTCCAGAGGCTGCTCTCTGCTGCGCAGCAACACAGTCAGCACAGAATGAACAGTGGCATCTGCTCACACGGGAGAAGGATCATCAGGGAAAGCTAGTGCTGGGCCTCTTCAGCACACAAGCAGCTTTGCAACGGGGTCACCATCATTGCAGTCTCTCCTCGGTTTCATACCTAAAAGTCCATTTGATTCCAAATTCTCAGGTGGTCTCTCTCAGCTGCCCAGCAGCACAGTGAGTACAGCACGAACGTTTGGCATCTGCTCCCACAGCAGAAGAGCAAGGATTGAAAGCTGGTGCTGGACCTGTTCAGCACACAATCTCCTTTACATTGGTGCCTCCATCGTTGCTTTTACTGCTAACACTCATACAGGAAAAGCATTTGAATGGAATCAGTCCAGAGCCTGCTCCCTGCTGGCAGCAACACAGCACAGAATGAACAGTGGCATCCGCTCACACGGGAGAAGGATCATCAGGGAAAGCTAGTGCTGGGCCTCTTCAGCACACAAGCAGCTTTGCAACGGGGTCACCATCATTGCAGTCTCTCCTCGGTTTCATACCTAAAAGTCCATTTCAATCCAAATTCTCAGGTGGTGTCTCTCAGCTGCCCAGCAGCACAGTGAGTACAGCACGAACGTTTGGCCTCTGCTCCCACAGCAGAAGAGCAAGGATTGAAAGCTGGTGCTGGACCTGTTCAGCACACAATCACCTTTACATTGGTGCCTCCATCGTTGCTTTCACTGCTCACTTTCATACAGGAAAAGCATTTGAATGGAATCAGTCCAGACGCTGCTCTCTGCTGCGCAGCAACCCAGTCAGCACAGAATGTACAGTGGCATCTGCTCACACAGCAGAAGGATCATCAGGGAAAGCTAGTGCTGGGCCTCTTCAGCACACAAGCAGCTTTGCAACGGGGTCACCATCATTGCAGTCTCTCCTCGGTTTCATACCTAAAAGTCCATTTGAATCCAAATTCTCAGGTGGTCTCAGCTGCCCAGCAGCACAGTGAGTACAGCACGAACGTTTGGCATCTGCTCCCACAGCAGAAGAGCAAGGATTGAAAGCTGGTGCTGGAACTGTTCAGCACACAATCCCCTTTACATTGGTGCCTCCATCGTTGCTTTCACTGCTCACTTTCCTACAGGAAAAGCATTTGAATGGAATCAGTCCAGAGCCTGCTCTCTGCTGCGCAGCAACACAGTCAGCACAGAATGAACAGTGGATTCTGCTCGCACAGCAGAAGGACCAGCAGGGAAAGCTAGAGCTGGGCTTCTTCAGCACACAAGCAGCTTTGCAACGGGGTCACCATCATTGCAGTCTCTCCTTGGTTTCATACCTAAAAGTCCATTTGAATCCAAATAATCAGGTGGTGTCTCTCAGCTGCCCAGCAGCACAGTGAGTACAGCACGAACGTTTGGCCTCTGCTCCCACAGCAGAAGAGCAAGGATTGAAAGCTGGTGCTGGACCTGTTCAGCACACAATCCCCTTTACATTGGTGCCTCCATCGTTGCTTTCACTGCTAACACTCATACAGGAAAAGCATTTGAATGGAATTAGTCCAGAGCCTGCTCCCTGCTGGCAGCAACCCAGCACAGAATGAACAGTGGCATCCGCTCACACGGGAGAAGGATCATCAGGGAAAGCTAGTGCTGGGCCTCTTCAGCACACAAGCAGCTTTGCAACGGGGTCACCATCATTGCAGTCTCTCCTCGGTTTCATACCTAAAAGTCCATTTGAATCCGAATTGTCAGGTGGGGTTGCTCAGCTGCCCAGCAGCACAGTGAGTACAGCACGAACGTTTGGCCTCTGCTCCCACAGCAGAAGAGCAAGGATTGAAAGCTGGTGCTGGACCTGTTCAGCACACAATCACCTTTACATTGGTGTCTCCATCGTTGCTTTCACTGCTCACTTTCATACAGGAAAAGCATTTGAATGGAATCAGTCCAGAGCCTGCTCTCTGCTGCGCAGCAACACAGTCAGCACAGAATGAACAGTGGCATCTGCTCACACGGGAGAAGGATCATCAGGGAAAGCTAGTGCTGGGCCTCTTCAGCACACAAGCAGCTTTGCAACGGGGTCACCATCATTGCAGTCTCTCCTCGGTTTCATACCTAAAAGTCCATTTCAATCCAAATTCTCAGTTGGTCTCAGCTGCCCAGCAGCACAGTGAGTACATCACGAACGTTTGGCATCTGCTCCCACAGCAGAAGAGCAAGGATTGAAAGCTGGTGCTGGACCTGTTCAGCACACAATCACCTTTACATTAGTGCCTCCATCGTTGCTTTCACTGCTAACACTCATACAGGAAAAGCATTTGAATGGAATCAGTCCAGAGCCTGCTCCCTGCTGGCAGCAACAAAGCACAGAATGAACAGTGGCATCTGCTCACACGGCAGAAGGACCAGCAGGGAAAGCTAGTGCTGGGCCTCTTCAGCACACAAGCAGCTTTGCAACAGGGTCGCCATCATTGCAGTCTCTCCTCGGTTTCATACCTAAAAGTCCATTTGAATCCAAATTCTCAGGTGGGGTCGCTCAGCTGCCCAGCAGCACAGTGAGTACAGCACGAACGTTTGGCCTCTGCTCCCACAGCAGAAGAGCCAGGATTGAAAGCTGGTGCTGGACCTGTTCAGCACACAATCACCTTTACATTGGTGCCTCCATCGTTGCTTTCACTGCTCACTTTCATACAGGAAAAGCATTTGAATGGAATCAGTCCAGAGGCTGCTCTCCTGCGCAGCAACACAGTCAGCACAGAATGAACAGTGGATTCTGCTCGCACAGCAGAAGGACCAGCAGGGAAAGCTAGTGCTGGGCTTCTTCAGCACACAAGCAGCTTTGCAACGGGGTCACCATCATTGCAGTCTCTCCTTGGTTTCATACCTAAAAGTCCATTTGAATCCAAATTCTCAGGTGGTCTCTCTCTGCTGCCCAGCAGCCAGTGAGTACAGCACGAACGTTTGGCATCTGCTCCCACAGCAGAAGAGCAAGGATTGAAAGCTGGTGCTGGACCTGTTCAGCACACAATCCCCTTTACATTGGTGCATCCATCGTTGCTTTCACTGCTCACTTTCATACAGGAAAAGCATTTGAATGGAATCAGTCCAGAGGCTGCTCTCTGCTGCGCAGCAACACAGTCAGCACAGAATGAACAGTGGCATCTGCTCACACGGGAGAAGGATCATCAGGGAAAGCTAGTGCTGGGCCTCTTCAGCACACAAGCAGCTTTGCAACGGGGTCACCATCATTGCAGTCTCTCCTCGGTTTCATACCTAAAAGTCCATTTGAATCCGAATTCTCAGGTGGGGTCGCTCAGCTGCCCAGCAGCACAGTGAGTACAAGCACGAAAGTTTGGCATCTGCTCCCACAGCAGAAGAGCCAGGATTGAAAGCTGGTGCTGGACCTGTTCAGCACACAATCACCTTTACATTTGTGCCTCCATCGTTGCTTTCACTGCTAACACTCATAAAGGAAAAGCATTTGAATAGAATCAGTCCAGAGCCTGCTCCCTGCTGGCAGCAACACAGCACAGAATGAACAGTGGAATCTGCTCACACGGCAGAAGGACCAGCAGGGAAAGCTAGTGCTCTGCTTCTTCAGCACACAAGCAGCTTTGAAACGGGGTCACCATCATTGCAGTCTCTCCTCGGTTTCATACCTAAAAGTCCATTTGAATCCAAATTCTCAGGTGGTCTCTCTCAGCTGCCCAGCAACCAGTGAGTACAGCACGAACGTTTGGCATCTGCTCCCACAGCAGAAGAGCAAGGATTGAAAGCTGGTGCTGGACCTGTTCAGCACACAATCACCTTTACATTGGTGCCTCCATCGTTGCTTTCACTGCTCACTTTCATACAGGAAAAGCATTTGAATGAAATCAGTCCAGAGCCTGCTCTCTGCTGCGCAGCAACACAGCACAGAATGAACAGTGGCATCTTCTCACACGGCAGAAGGATCATCAGGGAAAGCTATTGCTGGGCCTCTTCAGCACACAAGCAGCTTTGCAACGGGGTCACCATCATTGCAGTCTCTCCTCGGTTTCATACCTAAAAGTCCATTTCAATCCAAATTCTCAGGTGGTCTCAGCTGCCCAGCAGCACAGTGAGTACAGCACGAACGTTTGTCATCTGCTCCCACAGCAGAAGAGCAAGGATTGAAAGCTGGTGCTGGACCTGTTCAGCACACAATCCCCTTTACATTGGTGCCTCCATCGTTGCTTTCACTGCTAACACTCATACAGGAAAAGCATTTGAATGGAATCAGTCCAGAGCCTGCTCCCTGCTGGCAGTAACTCAGCACAGAATGAACAGTGGCATCCGCTCACATGGGAGAAGGATCATCAGGGAAAGCTAGTGCTGGGCCTCTTCAGCACATAAGCAGCTTTGCAACGGGGTCACCATCATTGCAGTCTCTCCTCGGTTTCATACCTAAAAGTCCATTTCAATCCAAATTCTCAGGTGGTTATTCTCAGCTGCCCAGCAGCACAGTGAGTACATCACGAACGTTTGGCATCTGCTCCCACAGCAGAAGAGCAAGGATTGAAAGCTGGTGCTGGACCTGTTCAGCACACAATCCCCTTTACATTGGTGCCTCCATCGTTGCTTTCACTGCTCACTTTCATACAGGAAAAGCATTTGAATGGAATCAGTCCAGAGCCTGCTCTCTGCTGCGCAGCAACACAGTCAGCACAGAATGAACAGTGGATTCTGCTCGCACAGCAGAAGGACCAGCAGGGAAAGCTAGTGCTGGGCTTCTTCAGCACACAAGCAGCTTTGCAACGGTGTCACCATCATTGCAGTCTCTCCTCGGTTTCATACCTAAAAGTCCATTTGAATCCAAATAATCAGGTGGTGTCTCTCAGCTGCCCAGCAGCACAGTGAGTACAGCACGAACGTTTGGCATCTGCTCCCACAGCAGAAGAGCAAGGATTGAAAGCTGGTGCTGGACCTGTTCAGCACACAATCACCTTTACATTGGTGCCTCCATCGTTGCTTTCACTGCTAACACTCATACAGGAAAAGCATTTGAATAGAATCAGTCCAGAGCCTGCTCCCTGCTGGCAGCAACACAGCACAGAATGAACAGTGGCATCTGCTCACACGGCAGAAGGACCAGCAGGGAAAGCTAGTGCTGGGCCTCTTCAGCACACAAGCAGCTTTGCAACAGGGTCGCCATCATTCCAGTCTCTCCTCGGTTTCATACCTAAAAGTCCATTTGAATCCGAATTGTCAGGTGGGGTTGCTCAGCTGCCCAGCAGCACAGTGAGTACAGCACGAACGTTTGGCCTCTGCTCCCACAGCAGAAGAGCAAGGATTGAAAGCTGGTGCTGGACCTGTTCAGCACACAATCCCCTTTACATTGGTGCCTCCATCGTTGCTTTCACTGCTCACTTTCATACAGGAAAAGCATTTGAATGGAATCAGTCCAGAGCCTGCTCTCTGCTGCGCAGCAACACAGTCAGCACAGAATGAACAGTGGCATCTGCTCACACGGGAGAAGGATCATCAGGGAAAGCTAGTGCTGGGCCTCTTCAGCACACAAGCAGCTTTGCAACGGGGTCACCATCATTGCAGTCTCTCCTCGGTTTCATACCTAAAAGTCCATTTCAATCCAAATTCTCAGGTGGTCTCAGCTGCCCAGCAGCACAGTGAGTACATCACGAACGTTTGGCATCTGCTCCCACAGCAGAAGAGCAAGGATTGAAAGCTGGTGCTGGACCTGTTCAGCACACAATCACCTTTACATTAGTGCCTCCATCGTTGCTTTCACTGCTAACACTCATACAGGAAAAGCATTTGAATGGAATCAGTCCAGAGCCTGCTCCCTGCTGGCAGCAACAAAGCACAGAATGAACAGTGGCATCTGCTCACACGGCAGAAGGACCAGCAGGGAAAGCTAGTGCTGGGCCTCTTCAGCACACAAGCAGCTTTGCAACAGGGTCGCCATCATTCCAGTCTCTCCTCGGTTTCATACCTAAAAGTCCATTTGAATCCGAATTGTCAGGTGGGGTTGCTCAGCTGCCCAGCAGCACAGTGAGTACAGCACGAACGTTTGGCCTCTGCTCCCACAGCAGAAGAGCCAGGATTGAAAGCTGGTGCTGGACCTGTTCAGCACACAATCACCTTTACATTGGTGCCTCCATCGTTGCTTTCACTGCTCACTTTCATACAGGAAAAGCATTTGAATGGAATCAGTCCAGAGGCTGCTCACCTGCGCAGCAACACAATCAGCACAGAATGAACAGTGGCATCTGCTCACACGGCAGAAGGACCAGCAGGGAAAGCTAGTGCTCTGCTTCTTCAGCACACAAGCAGCTTTGCAACGGGGTCACCATCATTGCAGTCTCTCCTTGGTTTCATACCTAAAAGTCCATTTGAATCCAAATTCTCAGGTGGTCTCTCTCTGCTGCCCAGCAGCCAGATAGTACAGCACGAACGTTTGGCATCTGCTCCCACAGCAGAAGAGCAAGGATTGAAAGCTGGTGCTGGACCTGTTCAGCACACAATCCCCTTTACATTGGTGCATCCATCGTTGCTTTCACTGCTCACTTTCATACAGGAAAAGCATTTGAATGGAATCAGTCCAGAGGCTGCTCTCTGCTGCGCAGCAACACAGTCAGCAAAGAATGAACAGTGGCATCTGCTCACACGGGAGAAGGATCATCAGGGAAAGCTAGTGCTGGGCCTCTTCAGCACACAAGCAGCTTTGCAACGGGGTCACCATCATTGCAGTCTCTCCTCGGTTTCATACCTAAAAGTCCATTTGAATCCGAATTCTCAGGTGGGGTCGCTCAGCTGCCCTGCAGCACAGTGAGTACAAGCACGAAAGTTTGGCATCTGCTCCCACAGCAGAAGAGCCAGGATTGAAAGCTGGTGCTGGACCTGTTCAGCACACAATCACCTTTACATTTGTGCCTCCATCGTTGCTTTCACTGCTAACACTCATAAAGGAAAAGCATTTGAATAGAATCAGTCCAGAGCCTGCTCCCTGCTGGCAGCAACACAGCACAGAATGAACAGTGGCATCTGCTCACACGGCAGAAGGACCAGCAGGGAAAGCTAGTGCTCTGCTTCTTCAGCACACAAGCAGCTTTGAAATGGGGTCACCATCATTGCAGTCTCTCCTCGGTTTCATACCTAAAAGTCCATTTGAATCCAAATTCTCAGGTGGTCTCTCTCAGCTGCCCAGCAGCACAGTGAGTGCAGCACGAACGTTTGGCCTCTGCTCCCACAGCAGAAGAGCCAGGATTGAAAGCTGGTGCTGGACCTGTTTCAGCACACAATCACCTTTACATTGGTGCTTCCATCGTTGCTTTCACTGCTCACTTTCATACAGGAAAAGCATTTGAATGGAATCAGTCCAGATACTGCTCTCTGCTGCGCAGCAACACAATCAGCACAGAATGAACAGTGGCATCTGCTCACACGGCAGAAGGACCAGAAGGGAAAGCTAGTGTTGGGCCTCTTCAGCACACAAGCAGACTTGCAACGGTGTCACCATCATTCCAGTCTCTCCTCGGTTTCATACCTAAAAGTCCATTTGAATCCGAATTCTCAGGTGGTGTCTCTCAGCTGCCCAGCAGCACAGTTAGTACAGCACGAACGTTTGGCCTCTGCTCCCACAGCAGGAGAGCCAGGATTGAAAGCTGGTGCTGGACCTGTTCAGCACACAATCCCCTTTACATTGGTGCCTCCATCGTTGCTTTCACTGCTAACACTCATACAGGAAAAGCATTTGAATGGAATCAGTCCAGAGGCTGCTCTCTGCTGGCAGCAACACAGCACAGAATGAACAGTGGCATCTGCTCACACGGCAGAAGGACCAGCAGGGAAAGCTAGTGCTCTGCTTCTTCAGCACACAAGCAGCTTTGCAACGGGGTCACCATCATTGCAGTCTCTCCTTGGTTTCATACCTAAAAGTCCATTTGAATCCAAATTCTCAGGTGGTCTCGCTCAGCTGCCCAGCAGCACAGGGAGTACAGCACGAACGTTTGGCATCTGCTCCCACAGCAGAAGAGCAAGGATTGAAAGCTGGTGCTGGACCTGTTCAGCACACAATCCCCTTTACATTGGTGCCTCCATCGTTGCTTTCACTGCTCACTTTCATACAGGAAAAGCATTTGAATGGAATCAGTCCAGAGCCTGCTCTCTGCTGCGCAGCAACACAGTCAGCACAGAATGAACAGTGGATTCTGCTCGCACAGCAGAAAGACCAGCAGGGAAAGATAGTGCTGGGCTTCTTCAGCACACAAGCAGCTTTGCAACGGGGTCACCATCATTGCAGTCTCTCCTCAGTTTCATACCTAAAAGTCCATTTGAATCCAAATAATCAGGTGGTGTCTCTCAGCTGCCCAGCAGCACAGTTAGTACAGCACGAACGTTTGGCCTCTGCTCCCACAGCAGAAGAGCAAGGATTGAAAGCTGGTGCTGGACCTGTTCAGCACACAATCCCCTTTACATTGGTGCATCCATCGTTGCTTTCACTGCTCACTTTCATACAGGAAAAGCATTTGAATGGAATCAGTCCAGAGCCTGCTCTCTGCTGCGCAGCAACACAGTCAGCACAGAATGAACAGTGGCATCTGCTCACACGGGAGAAGGATCATCAGGGAAAGCTAGTGCTGGGCCTCTTCAGCACACAAGCAGCTTTGCAACGGGGTCACCATCATTGCAGTCTCTCCTCGGTTTCATACCTAAAAGTCCATTTGAATCCGAATTCTCAGGTGGGGTCGCTCAGCTGCCCAGCAGCACAGTGAGTACAAGCACGAAAGTTTGGCATCTGCTCCCACAGCAGAAGAGCCAGGATTGAAAGCTGGTGCTGGACCTGTTCAGCACACAATCACCTTTACATTTGTGCCTCCATCGTTGCTTTCACTGCTAACACTCATAAAGGAAAAGCATTTGAATAGAATCAGTCCAGAGCCTGCTCCCTGCTGGCAGCAACACAGCACAGAATGAACAGTGGCATCTGCTCACACGGCAGAAGGACCAGCAGGGAAAGCTAGTGCTCTGCTTCTTCAGCACACAAGCAGCTTTGCAACGGGGTCACCATCATTGCAGTCTCTCCTCGGTTTCATACCTAAAAGTCCATTTGAATCCAAATTCTCAGGTGGTCTCTCTCAGCTGCCCAGCAACCAGTGAGTACAGCACGAAGGTTTGGCATCTGCTCCCGCAGCAGAAGAGCAAGGATTGAAAGCTGGTGCTGGACCTGTTCAGCACACAATCACCTTTACATTGGTGCCTCCATCGTTGCTTTCACTGCTCACTTTCATACAGGAAAAGCATTTGAATGAAATCAGTCCAGAGCCTGCTCTCTGCTGCGCAGCAACACAGCACAGAATGAACAGTGGCATCTGCTCACACGGCAGAAGGATCATCAGGGAAAGCTATTGCTGGGCCTCTTCAGCACACAAGCAGCTTTGCAACGGGGTCACCATCATTGCAGTCTCTCCTCGGTTTCATACCTAAAAGTCCATTTGAATCCAAATTCTCAGGTGGTCTCAGCTGCCCAGCAGCACAGTGAGTACAGCACGAACGTTTGTCATCTGCTCCCACAGCAGAAGAGCAAGGATTGAAAGCTGGTGCTGGACCTGTTCAGCACACAATCCCCTTTACATTGGTGCCTCCATCGTTGCTTTCACTGCTAACACTCATACAGGAAAAGCATTTGAATGGAATCAGTCCAGAGCCTGCTCCCTGCTGGCAGCAACACAGCACAGAATGAACAGTGGCATCCGCTCACATGGGAGAAGGATCATCAGGGAAAGCTAGTGCTGGGCCTCTTCAGCACACAAGCAGCTTTGCAACGGGGTCACCATCATTGCAGTCTCTCCTCGGTTTCATACCTAAAAGTCCATTTCAATCCAAATTCTCAGGTGGTTATTCTCAGCTGCCCAGCAGCACAGTGAGTACAGCACGAACGTTTGGCATCTGCTCCCACAGCAGAAGAGCAAGGATTGAAAGCTGGTGCTGGACCTGTTCAGCACACAATCCCCTTTACATTGGTGCCTCCATCGTTGCTTTCACTGCTCACTTTCATACAGGAAAAGCATTTGAATGGAATCAGTCCAGAGCCTGCTCTCTGCTGTGCAGCAACACAGTCAGCACAGAATGAACAGTGGATTCTGCTCGCACGGCAGAAGGACCAGCAGGGAAAGATAGTGCTGGGCTTCTTCAGCACACAAGCAGCTTTGCAACGGTGTCACCATCATTGCAGTCTCTCCTCGGTTTCATACCTAAAAGTCCATTTGAATCCAAATAATCAGGTGGTGTCTCTCAGCTGCCCAGCAGCACAGTGAGTACAGCACGAACGTTTGGCCTCTGCTCCCACAGCAGAAGAGCCAGGATTGAAAGCTGGTGCTGGACCTGTTCAGCACACAATCACCTTTACATTGGTGCCTCCATCGTTGCTTTCACTGCTAACACTCATACAGGAAAAGCATTTGAATAGAATCAGTCCAGAGCCTGCTCCCTGCTGGCAGCAACACAGCACAGAATGAACAGTGGCATCTGCTCACACGGCAGAAGGACCAGCAGGGAAAGCTAGTGCTGGGCCTCTTCAGCACACAAGCAGCTTTGCAACAGGGTCGCCATCATTCCAGTCTCTCCTCGGTTTCATACCTAAAAGTCCATTTGAATCCGAATTCTCAGGTGGGGTTGCTCAGCCGCCCAGCAGCACAGTGAGTACAGCACGAACGTTTGGCCTCTGCTCCCACAGCAGAAGAGCCAGGATTGAAAGCTGGTGCTGGACCTGTTCAGCACACAATCACCTTTACATTGGTGCCTCCATCGTTGCTTTCACTGCTCACTTTCATACAGGAAAAGCATTTGAATGGAATCAGTTCAGATACTGCTCTCTGCTGCGCAGCAACACAATCAGCACAGAATGAACAGTGGCATCTGCTCACACGGCAGAAGGACCAGAAGGGAAAGCTAGTGTTGGGCCTCTTCAGCACACAAGCAGACTTGCAACGGTGTCACCATCATTCCAGTCTCTCCTCGGTTTCATACCTAAAAGTCCATTTGAATCCGAATTCTCAGGTGGTGTCGCTCAGCTGCCCAGCAGCACAGTGAGTGCAGCACGAACGTTTGGCCTCTGCTCCCACAGCAGGAGAGCCAGGATTGAAAGCTGGTGCTGGACCTGTTCAGCACACAATCCCCTTTACATTGGTGCCTCCATCGTTGCTTTCACTGCTAACACTCATACAGGAAAAGCATTTGAATGGAATCAGGACAGAGGCTGCTCTCTGCTGCGCAGCAACACAGTCAGCACAGAATGAACAGTGGCATCTGCTCACACAGCAGAAGGATCATCAGGGAAAGCTAGTGCTGGGCCTCTTCAGCACACAAGCAGCTTTGCAACGGGGTCACCATCATTGCAGTCTCTCCTTGGTTTCATACCTAAAAGTCCATTTGAATCCAAATTCTCAGGTGGTCTCAGCTGCCCAGCAGCACAGTGAGTACAGCACGAACATTTGGCCTCTGCTCCCACAGCAGAAGAGCAAGGATTGAAAGCTGGTGCTGGACCTGTTCAGCACACAATCACCTTTACATTGGTGC
The DNA here is from genome assembly GCF_033815535.1 of Pezoporus flaviventris. Taxonomy (NCBI): domain Eukaryota; kingdom Metazoa; phylum Chordata; class Aves; order Psittaciformes; family Psittacidae; genus Pezoporus; species Pezoporus flaviventris. Next base: position 186,036 of record NW_026892738.1, on the reverse strand, counting down.
CTCCATCGTTGCTTTCACTGCTAACACTCATACAGGAAAAGCATTTGAATAGAATCAGTCCAGAGCCTGCTCCCTGCTGGCAGCAACACAGCACAGAATGAACAGTGGCATCTGCTCACACGGCAGAAGGACCAGCAGGGAAAGCTAGTGCTGGGCTTCTTCAGCACACAAGCAGCTTTGCAACCGGGTCACCATCATTGCAGTCTCTCCTCGGTTTCATACCTAAAAGTCCATTTGATTCCAAATTCTCATGTGGTCTCTCTCTGCTGCCCAGCAGCCAGTGAGTACAGCACGAACGTTTGGCATCTGCTCCCACAGCAGAAGAGCAAGGATTGAAAGCTGGTGCTGGACCTGTTCAGCACACAATCACCTTTACATTGGTGCCTCCATCGTTGCTTTCACTGCTAACACTCATACAGGAAAAGCATTTGAATAGAATCAGTCCAGAGCCTGCTCCCTGCTGGCAGCAACACAGCACAGAATGAACAGTGGCATCTGCTCACACGGCAGAAGGACCAGCAGGGAAAGCTAGTGTTCTGCTTCTTCAGTACACAAGCAGCTTTGCAACGGGGTCACCATCATTGCAGTCTCTCCTCGGTTTCATACCTAAAAGTCCATTTGAATCCAAATTCTCAGGTGGTCTCAGCTGCCCAGCAGCACAGTGAGTACAGCACGAACGTTTGGCCTCTGCTCCCACAGCAGAAGAGCAAGGATTGAAAGCTGGTGCTGGACCTGTTCAGCACTCAATCCCCTTTACATTGGTGCCTCCATCGTTGCTTTCACTGCTCACTTTCATACAGGAAAAGCATTTGAATGGAATCAGTCCAGAGCCTGCTCTCTGCTGCGCAGCAACACAGTCAGCACAGAATGAACAGTGGATTCTGCTCGCACAGCAGAAGGACCAGCAGGGAAAGCTAGTGCTGGGCTTCTTCAGCACACAAGCAGCTTTGCAACGGAGTCACCATCATTGCAGTCTCTCCTCGGTTTCATACCTAAAAGTCCATTTGAATCCAAATAATCAGGTGGTGTCTCTCAGCTGCCCAGCAGCACAGTTAGTACAGCACGAACGTTTGGCCTCTGCTCCCACAGCAGAAGAGCAAGGATTGAAAGCTGGTGCTGGACCTGTTCAGCACACAATCCCCTTTACATTGGTGCATCCATCGTTGCTTTCACTGCTCACTTTCATACAGGAAAAGCATTTGAATGGAATCAGTCCAGAGGCTGCTCTCTGCTGCGCAGCAACACAGTCAGCACAGAATGAACAGTGGCATCTGCTCACAAGGCAGAAGGATCATCAGGGAAAGCTAGTGCTGGGCTTCTTCAGCACACAAGCAGCTTTGCAACGGGGTCACCATCATTGCAGTCTCTCCTCGGTTTCATACCTAAAAGTCCACTTGAATCCAAATAATCAGGTGGTGTCTCTCAGCTGCCCAGCAGCACAGTTAGTACAGCACGAATGTTTGGCCTCTGCTCCCACAGCAGAAGAGCCAGGATTGAAAGCTGGTGCTGGACCTGTTCAGCACACAATCCCCTTTACATTGGTGCATCCATCGTTGCTTTCACTGCTAACACTCATACAGGAAAAGCATTTGAATGGAATCAGTCCAGAGGCTGCTCTCTGCTGCGCAGCAACACAGTCAGCACAGAATGAACAGTGGCATCTGCTCACACGGGAGAAGGATCATCAGGGAAAGCTAGTGCTGGGCCTCTTCAGCACACAAGCAGCTTTGCAACGGGGTCACCATCATTGCAGTCTCTCCTCGGTTTCATACCTAAAAGTCCATTTCAATCCAAATTCTCAGGTGGTCTCAGCTGCCCAGCAGCACAGTGAGTACAGCACGAACGTTTGGCATCTGCTCCCACAGCAGAAGAGCAAGGATTGAAAGCTGGTGCTGGACCTGTTCAGCACACAATCCCCTTTACATGGGTGCCTCCATCGTTGCTTTCACTGCTCACTTTCATACAGGAAAAGCATTTGAATGGAATCAGTCCAGAGCCTGCTCTCTGCTGCGCAGCAACACAGTCAGCACAGAATGAACAGTGGATCCTGCTCGCACAGCAGAAGGACCAGCAGGGAAAGCTAGTGCTGGGCTTCTTCAGCACACAAGCAGCTTTGCAACGGTGTCACCATCATTGCAGTCTCTCCTCGGTTTCATACCTAAAAGTCCATTTGAATCCAAATAATCAGGTGGTGTCTCTCAGCTGCCCAGCAGCACAGTTAGTACAGCACGAACGTTTGGCCTCTGCTCCCACAGCAGAAGAGCCAGGATTGAAAGCTGGTGCTGGACCTGTTCAGCACACAATCCCCTTTACGTTGGTGCATCCATCGTTGCTTTCACTGCTAACACTCATACAGGAAAAGCATTTGAATGGAATCAGTCCAGAGGCTGCTCTCTGCTGCGCAGCAACACAGTCAGCACAGAATGAACAGTGGCATCTGCTCACACGGCAGAAGGAGCAGCAGGGAAAGCTAGTGCTGGGCCTCTTCAGCACACAAGCAGCTTTGCAACGGGGTCACCATCATCGCAGTCTCTCCTCGGTTTCATACCTAAAAGTCCATTTGAATCTAAATTCTCAGGTGGTCTCAGCTGCCCAGCAGCACAGTGAGTACAGCACGAACGTTTGGCATCTGCTCCCACAGCAGAAGAGCAAGGATTGAAAGCTGGTGCTGGACCTGTTCAGCACACAATCACCTTTACATTGGTGCCTCCATCGTTGCTTTCACTGCTAACACTCATAGAGGAAAATCATTTGAATAGAATCAGTCCAGAGCCTGCTCCCTGCTGGCAGCAACACAGCACAGAATGAACAGTGGCATCTGCTCACACGGCAGAAGGACCAGCAGGGAAAGCTAGTGCTGTGTCTCTTCAGCACACAAGCAGCTTTGCAACGGTGTCACCATCATTGCAGTCTCTCCTCGGTTTCATACCTAAAAGTCCATTTGAATCCAAATTCTCAGGTGGTCTCAGCTGCCCAGCAGCACAGTGAGTACAGCACGAACGTTTGGCATCTGCTCCCACAGCAGAAGAGCAAGGATTGAAAGCTGGTGCTGGACCTGTTCAGCACACAATCCCCTTTACATTGGTGCCTCCATTGTTGCTTTCACTGCTCACTTTTATACAGGAAAAGCATTTGAATGGAATCAGTCCAGAGCCTGCTCTCTGCTGCGCAGCAACACAGACAGCACAGAATGAAAAGTGGATTCTGCTCGCACAGCAGAAGGGCCAGCAGGGAAAGCTAGTGCTGGGCTTCTTCAGCACACAAGCAGCTTTGCAACGGGGTCACCATCATTGCAGTCTCTCCTCGGTTTCATACCTAAAAGTCCATTTGATTCCAAATTCTCAGTTGGTCTCAGCTGCCCAGCAGCACAGTGAGTACAGCACGAACGTTTGGCATCTGCTCCCACAGCAGAAGAGCCAGGATTGAAAGCTGGTGCTGGACCTGTTCAGCACACAATCCCCTTAACATTGGTGCCTCCATCGTTGCTTTCACTGCTAACACTCATACAGGAAAAGCATTTGAATGGAATCAGGCCAGAGCCTGCTCTCTGCTGCGCTGCAACACAGTCAGCACAGAATGAACAGTGGCATCTGCTCACACGGCAGAAGGACCAGCAGGGAAAGCTAGGGCTCTGCTTCTTCAGCACACCAGCAGCTTTGCGACGGGGTCACCATCATTGCAGTCTCTCCTCGGTTTCATACCTAAAAGTCCATTTGAATCCAAATTCTCAGGTGGTCTCTCTCTTCTGCCCAGCAGCCAGTGAGTACAGCACGAACGTTTGGCATCTGCTCCCACAGCAGAAGAGCAAGGATTGAAAGCTGGTGCTGGACCTGTTCAGCACACAATCACCTTTACATTGGTGCCTCCATCGTTGCTTTCACTGCTCACTTTCATACAGGAAAAGCATTTGAATGAAATCAGTCCAGAGCCTGCTCTCTGCTGCGCAGCAACACAGTCAGCACAGAATGAACAGTGGATTCTGCTCGCACAGCAGAAGGACCAGCAGGGAAAGCTAGTGCTGGGCTTCTTCAGCACACAAGCAGCTTTGCAACGGTGTCACCATCATTGCAGTCTCTCCTCGGTTTCATACATAAAGTCCATTTGAATCCAAATTCTCAGGTGGTTATTCTCAGCTGCCCAGCAGCACAGTGAGTACAGCACGAACGTTTGGCATCTGCTCCCACAGCAGAAGAGCAAGGATTGAAAGCTGGTGCTGGACCTGTTCAGCACACAATCCCCTTTACATTGGTGCCTCCATCGTTGCTTTCACTGCTAACACTCATACAGGAAAAGCATTTGAATGGAATCAGTCCCGAGCCTGCTCCCTGCTGGCAGCAACACAGCACAGAATGAACCTTGGCATCCCTTCACACGGGAGAAGGATCATCAGGGAAAGCTAGTGCTGGGCCTCTTCAGCACACAAGCAGCTTTGCAACGGGGTCACCATCATTGCAGTCTCTCCTCGGTTTCATACCTAAAAGTCCATTTGAATCCAAATTCTCAGGTGGTCTCAGCTGCCCAGCAGCACAGTGAGTACAGCACGAACGTTTGGCATCTGCTCCCACAGCAGAAGAGCAAGGATTGAAAGCTGGTGCTGGACCTGTTCAGCACACAATCACCTTTACATTGGTGCCTCCATCGTTGCTTTCACTGCTAACACTCATACAGGAAAAGCATTTGAATAGAATCAGTCCAGAGCCTGCTCCCTGCTTGCAGGAATACAGCACAGAATGAACAGTGGCATCCGCTCACACAGCAGAAGGACCAGAAGGGAAAGGAAGTGCTGGGCCTCTTCAGCACACAAGCAGCTTTGCAACGGGGTCACCATCATTGCAGTCTCTCCTCGGTTTCCTACCTAAAAGTCCATTTGAATCCAAATTCTCAGGTGGTGTCTCGCAGCTGCCCAGCAGCACAGTGAGTACAGCACGAACGTTTGACCTCTGCTCCCACAGCAGAAGAGCCAGGATTGAAAGCTGGTGCTGGACCTGTTCAGCACACAATCACCTTTACATTGGTGCCTCCATCGTTGCTTTCACTGCTCACTTTCATACAGGAAAAGCATTTGAATGGAATCAGTCCAGAGCCTGCTCTCTGCTGCGCAGCAACACAATCAGCACAGAATGAACAGTGGCATCTGCTCACACGGCAGAAGGACCAGCAGGGAAAGCTAGGGCTGGGCCTCTTCAGCACACAAGCAGACTTGCAACGGTGTCACCATCATTCCAGTCTCTCCTCGGTTTCATACCTAAAAGTCCATTTGAATCCGAATTCTCAGGTGGTGTCGCTCAGCTGCTCAGCAGCACAGTGAGTACAGCACGAACGTTTGGCCTCTGCTCCCACAGCAGAAGAGCAAGGATTGAAAGCTGGTGCTGGACCTGTTCAGCACACAATCCCCTTTACATTGGTGCCTCCATCGTTGCTTTCACTGCTCACTTTCATACAGGAAAAGCATTTGAATGGAATCAGGCCAGAGCCTGCTGTCTGCTGCGCAGCAACACAGTCAGCACAGAATGAACAGTGGCATCTGCTCACACGGCAGAAGGACCAGCAGAGAAAGCTAGGGCTCTGCTTCTTCAGCACAAAAGCAGCTTTGCAACAGGGTCACCATCATTGCAGTCTCTCCTCGGTTTCATACCTGAAAATCCATTTGAATCCAAATTCTCAGCTGGTCTCTCTCTTCTGCCCAGCAGCCAGTGAGTGCAGCACGAACGTTTGGCATCTGCTCCCACAGCAGAAGAGCAAGGATTGAAAGCTGGTGCTGGACCTGTTCAGCACACAATCACCTTTACATTGGTGCCTCCATCGTTGCTTTCAGTGCTCACTTTCATACAGGAAAAGCATTTGAATGAAATCAGTCCAGAGCCTGCTCTCTGCTGCGCAGCAACACAGTCAGCACAGAATGAACAGTGGATTCTGCTCGCACAGCAGATGGACCAGCAGGGAAAGCTAGTGCTGGGCTTCTTCAGCACACAAGCAGCTTTGCAACGGGGTCACCATCATTGCAGTCTCTCCTCGGTTTCATACCTAAAAGTCCATTTGAATCCAAATTCTCAGGTGGATATTCTCAGCTGCCCAGCAGCACAGTGAGTACAGCACGAACGTTTGGCATCTGCTCCCACAGCAGAAGAGCCAGGATTGAAAGCTGGTGCTGGACCTGTTCAGCACACAATCCCCATTACATTGGTGCCTCCATCGTTGCTTTCACTGCTCACTTTCATACAGGAAAAGCATTTGAATGGAATCAGTCCAGAGCCTGCTCTCTGCTGCGCAGCAACACAGTCAGCACAGAATGAACAGTGGCATCTGCTCACACGGCAGAAGGACCAGCAGGGAAAGCTAGGGCTCTGCTTCTTCAGCACACAAGCAGCTTTGCAACGGGGTCACCATCATTGCAGTCTCTCCTCGGTTTCATACCTAAAAGTCCATTTGAATCCAAATTCTCAGGTGGTCTCTCTCAGCTGCCCAGCAGCCAGTGAGTACAGCACGAACGTTTGGCATCTGCTCCCACAGCAGAAGAGCCAGGATTGAAAGCTGGTGCTGGACCTGTTCAGCACACAATCACCTTTACATTGGTGCCTCCATCGTTGCTTTCACTGCTCACTTTCATACAGGAAAAGCATTTGAATGGAATCAGTCCAGAGCCTGCTCTCTGCTGCGCAGCAACACAGTCAGCACAGAATGAACCGTGGATTCTGCTCGCACAGCAGAAGGACCAGCAGGGAAAGCTAGTGCTGGGCTTCTTCAGCACACAAGCAGCTTTGCAACGGTGTCACCATCATTGCAGTCTCTCCTCGGTTTCATACCTAAAAGTCCATTTGATTCCAAATTCTCAGGTGGTCTCTCTCAGCTGCCCAGCAGCACAGTGAGTACAGCACGAACGTTTGGCATCTGCTCCCACAGCAGAAGAGCAAGGATTGAAAGCTGGTGCTGGACCTGTTCAGCACACAATCACCTTTACATTGGTGCCTCCATCGTTGCTTTCACTGCTAACACTCATACAGGAAAAGCATTTGAATAGAATCAGTCCAGAGCCTGCTCCCTGCTGGCAGCAACACAGCACAGAATGAACAGTGGCATCTGCTCACACGGCAGAAGGACCAGCAGGGAATGCTAGGGCTGTGTCTCTTCAGCACACAAGCAGCTTTGCAACGGGGTCACCATCATTGCAGTCTCTCCTCGGTTTCATACCTAAAAGTCCATTTGAATCCAAATAATCAGGTGGTGTCTCTCAGCTGCCCAGCAGCACAGTGAGTACAGCACGAACGTTTGGCATCTGCTCCCACAGCAGAAGAGCAAGGATTGAAAGCTGGTGCTGGACCTGTTCAGCACACAATCCCCTTTACATTGGTGCCTCCATCGTTGCTTTCACTGCTCACTTTCATACAGGAAAAGCATTTGAATGGAATCAGGCCAGAGCCTGCTCTCTGCTGCGCAGCAACACAGTCAGCACAGAATGAACAGTGGATTCTGCTCGCACAGCAGAAGGACCAGCAGGGAAAGATAGTGCTGGGCTTCTTCAGCACACAAGCAGCTTTGCAACGGGGTCACCATCATAGCAGTCTCTCCTCGGTTTCATACCTAAAAGTCCATTTGAATCCAAATAATCAGGTGGTGTTTCTCAGCTGCCCAGAAGCACAGTTAGTACAGCACGAACGTTTGGCATCTGCTCCCACAGCAGAAGAGCAAGGATTGAAAGCTGGTGCTGGACCTGTTCAGCACACAATCCCCTTTACATTGGTGCCTCCATCGTTGCTTTCACTGCTCACTTTCATACAGGAAAAGCATTTGAATGGAATCAGTCCAGAGCCTGCTCTCTGCTGCGCAGCAACACAGTCAGCACAGAATGAACACTGGCATCTGCTCACACGGGAGAAGGATCATCAGGGAAAGCTAGTGCTGGGCCTCTTCAGCACACAAGCAGCTTTGCAACGGGGTCACCATCATTGCAGTCTCTCCTCGGTTTCATACCTAAAAGTCCATTTGAATCCAAATTCTCAGGTGGTCTCAGCTGCCCAGCAGCACAGTGAGTACAGCACGAACGTTTGGCATCTGCTCCCACAGCAGATGAGCAAGGATTGAAAGCTGGTGCTGGACCTGTTCAGCACACAATCACCTTTACATTGGTGCCTCCATCGTTGCTTTCACTGCTAACACTCATACAGGAAAAGCATTTGAATAGAATCAGTCCAGAGCCTGCTCCCTGCTGGCAGCAACACAGCACAGAATGAACAGTGGCATCTGCTCACACGGCAGAAGGACCAGCAGGGAAAGCTAGTGCTGTGTCTCTTCAGCACACAAGCAGCTTTGCAACGGTGTCACCATCATTGCAGTCTCTCCTCGGTTTCATACCTAAAAGTCCATTTGAATCCAAATTCCCAGGTGGTATCAGCTGCCCAGCAGCACAGTGAGTACAGCACGAACGTTTGGCATCTGCTCCCACAGCAGAAGAGCAAGGATTGAAAGCTGGTGCTGGACCTGTCCAGCACACAATCACCTTTACATTGGTGCCTCCATTGTTGCTTTCACTGCTCACTTTCATACAGGAAAAGCATTTGAATGGAATCAGTCCAGAGCCTGCTCTCTGCTGCGCAGCAACACAGACAGCACAGAATGAAAAGTGGATTCTGCTCGCACAGCAGAAGGACCAGCAGGGAAAGCTAGTGCTGGGCCTCTTCAGCACACAAGCAGCTTTGCAACGGGGTCACCATCATTGCAGTCTCTCCTCGGTTTCATACCTAAAAGTCCATTTGAATCCAAATTCTCAGGTGGTTATTCTCAGCTGCCCAGCAGCACAGTGAGTACAGCACGAACGTTTGGCATCTGCTCCCACAGCAGAAGAGCAAGGATTGAAAGCTGGTGCTGGACCTGTTCAGCACACAATCCCCTTTACATTGGTGCCTCCATCGTTGCTTTCACTGCTAACACTCATACAGGAAAAGCATTTGAATGGAATCAGTCCAGAGCCTGCTCCCTGCTGGCAGCAACACAGCACAGAATGAACAGTGGCATCCCTTCACACGGGAGAAGGATCACCAGGGAAAGCTAGTGCTGGGCCTCTTCAGCACACAAGCAGCTTTGCAACGGGGTCACCATCATTGCAGTCTCTCCTCGGTTTCATACCTAAAAGTCCATTTGAATCCAAATTCTCAGGTGGTCTCAGCTGCCCAGCAGCACAGTGAGTACAGCACGAACGTTTGGCATCTGCTCCCACACCAGAAGAGCAAGGATTGAAAGCTGGTGCTGGACCTGTTCAGCACACAATCACCTTTACATTGGTGCCTCCATCGTTGCTTTCACTGCTAACACTCATACAGGAAAAGCATTTGAATAGAATCAGTCCAGAGCCTGCTCCCTGCTGGCAGCAACACAGCACAGAATGAACAGTGGCATCTGCTCACACGGCAGAAGGACCAGAAGGGAAAGCAAGTGCTGGGCCTCTTCAGCACACAAGCAGCTTTGCAACAGGGTCGCCATCATTCCAGTCTCTCCTCGGTTTCATACCTAAAAGTCCATTTGAATCCGAATTCTCAAGTGGGGTCGCTCAGCTGCCCAGCAGCACAAGTGAGTACAGCACGAACGTTTGGCATGTGCTCCCACAGCAGAAGAGCAAGGATTGAAAGCTGGTGCTGGACCTGTTCAGCACACAATCCCCTTTACATTGGTGCCTCCATCGTTGCTTTCACTGCTCACTTTCATACAGGAAAAGCATTTGAATGGAATCAGTCCAGAGCCTGCTCTCTGCTGCGCAGCAACACAATCAGCACAGAATGAACAGTGGCATCTGCTCACACGGCAGAAGGACCAGCAGGGAAAGCTAGTGCTGGGCCTCTTCAGCACACAAGCAGACTTGCAACGGTGTCACCATCATTGCAGTCTCTCCTCGGTTTCATACCTAAAAGTCCATTTGAATCCGAATTCTCAGGTGGTGTCGCTCAGCTGCCCAGCAGCACAGTGAGTACAGCACGAATGTTTGGCCTCTGCTCCCACAGCAGAAGAGCAAGGATTGAAAGCTGGTTCTGGACCTGTTCAGCACACAATCCCCTTTACATTGGTGCCTCCATCGTTGCTTTCACTGCTCACTTTCATACAGGAAAAGCATTTGAATGGAATCAGGCCAGAGCCTGCTCTCTGCTGCGCAGCAACACAGTCAGCACAGAATGAACAGTGGCATCTGCTCACACGGCAGAAGGAGCAGCAGGGAAAGCTAGGGCTCAGCTTCTTCAGCACACAAGCAGCTTTGCAACGGGGTCACCATCATTGCAGTCTCTCCTCGGTTTCATACCTAAAAGTCCATTTGAATCCAAATTCTCAGGTGGTGTCTCTCAGCTGCCCAGCAGCACAGTTAGTACAGCACGAACGTTTGGCATCTGCTCCCACAGCAGAAGAGCAAGGATTGAAAGCTGGTGCTGGACCTGTTCAGCACACAATCACCTTTACATTGGTGCCTCCATCGTTGCTTTCACTGCTCACTTTCATACAGGAAAAGCATTTGAATGGAATCAGTCCAGAGCCTGCTCTCTGCTGCGCAGCAACACAGTCAGCACAGAATGAACAGTGGATTCTGCTCGCACAGCAGAAGGACCAGCAGGGAAAGCTAGTGCTGGGCTTCTTCAGCACACAAGCAGCTTTGCAACGGGGTCACCATCATTGCAGTCTCTCCTCGGTTTCATACCTAAAAGTCCATTTGAATCCAAATTCTCAGGTGGTTATTCTCAGCTGCCCAGCAGCACAGTGAGTACAGCACGAACGTTTGGCATCTGCTCCCACAGCAGAAGAGCAAGGATTGAAAGCTGGTGCTGGACCTGTTCAGCACACAATCCCCTTTACATTGGTGCCTCCATCGTTGCTTTCACTGCTAACACTCATACAGGAAAAGCATTTGAATGGAATCAGTCCAGAGCCTGCTCCCTGCTGGCAGCAACACAGCACAGAATGAACAGTGGCATCCGCTCACACGGGAGAAGGATCATCAGGGAAAGCTAGTGCTGGGCCTCTTCAGCACACAAGCAGCTTTGCAACGGGGTCACCATCATTGCAGTCTCTCCTCGGTTTCATACCTAAAAGTCCATTTCAATCCAAATTCTCAGGTGGTCTCTCTCAGCTGCCCAGCAGCACAGTGAGTACAGCACGAACGTTTGGCATCTGCTCCCACAGCAGAAGAGCAAGGATTGAAAGCTGGTGCTGGACCTGTTCAGCACACAATCCCCTTTACATTGGTGCCTCCATCGTTGCTTTCACTGCTAACACTCATACAGGAAAAGCATTTGAATAGAATCAGTCCAGAGCCTGCTCCCTGCTGGCAGCAACACAGCACAGAATGAACAGCGGCATCTGCTCGCACGGCAGAAGGACCAGCAGGGAAAGCTAGGGCTGTCTCTCTTCAGCACACAAGCAGCTTTGCAACGGGGTCACCATCATTGCAGTCTCTCCTCGGTTTCATACCTAAAAGTCCATTTGAATCCGAATTCTCAGGTGGTGTCGCTCAGCTGCCCAGCAGCACAGTGAGTACAGCACGAACGTTTGGCCTCTGCTCCCACAGCAGAAGAGCAAGGATTGAAAGCTGGTGCTGGACCTGTTCAGCACACAATCCCCTTTACATTGGTGCCTCCATCGTTGCTTTCACTGCTCACTTTCATACAGGAAAAGCATTTGAATGGAATCAGTCCAGAGGCTGCTCTCTGCTGCGCAGCAACACAGTCAGCACAGAATGAACAGTGGCATCTGCTCACACGGCAGAAGGACCAGCAGGGAAAGCTAGGGCTCTGCTTCTTCAGCACACCAGCAGCTTTGCAACGGGGTCACCATCATTGCAGTCTCTCCTCGGTTTCATACCTAAAAGTCCATTTGAATCCAAATTCTCAGGTGGTCTCTCTCTTCTGCCCAGCAGCCAGTGAGTACAGCACGAACGTTTGGCATCTGCTCCCACAGCAGAAGAGCCAGGATTGAAAGCTGGTGCTGGACCTGTTCAGCACACAATCACCTTTACATTGGTGCCTCCATCGTTGCTTTCACTGCTCACTTTCATACAGGAAAAGCATTTGAATGAAATCAGTCCAGAGCCTGCTCTCTGCTGCGCAGCAACACAGTCAGCACAGAATGAACAGTGGATTCTGCTCGCACAGCAGAAGGACCAGCAGGGAAAGCTAGTGCTGGGCTTCTTCAGCACACAAGCAGCTTTGCAACGGGGTCACCATCATTGCAGTCTCTCCTCGGTTTCATACCTAAAAGTCCATTTGAATCCAAATTCTCAGGTGGTTATTCTCAGCTGCCCAGCAGCACAGTGAGTACAGCACGAACGTTTGGCATCTGCTCCCACAGCAGAAGAGCAAGGATTGAAAGCTGGTGCCTGACCTGTTCAGTACACAATCCCCTTTACATTGGTGCCTCCATCGTTGCTTTCACTGCTAACACTCATACAGGAAAAGCATTTGAATGGAATCAGTCCAGAGCCTGCTCCCTGCTGGCAGCAACACAGCACAGAATGAACAGTGGCATCCCTTCACACGGGAGAAGGATCACCAGGGAAAGCTAGTGCTGGGCCTCTTCAGCACACAAGCAGCTTTGCAACGGGGTCACCATCATTGCAGTCTCTCCTCGGTTTCATACCTAAAAGTCCATTTGAATCCAAATTCTCAGGTGGTCTCAGCTGCCCAGCAGCACAGTGAGTACAGCACGAACGTTTGGCATCTGCTCCCACAGCAGAAGAGCAAGGATTGAAAGCTGGTGCTGGACCTGTTCAGCACACAATCACCTTTACATTGGTGCCTCCATCGTTGCTTTCACTGCTAACACTCATACAGGAAAAGCATTTGAATAGAATCAGTCCAGAGCCTGCTCCCTGCTGGCAGCAACACAGCACAGAATGAACAGTGGCATCTGCTCACACGGCAGAAGGACCAGAAGGGAAAGCAAGTGCTGGGCCTCTTCAGCACACAAGCAGCTTTGCAACAGGGTCGCCATCATTCCAGTCTCTCCTCGGTTTCATACCTAAAAGTCCATTTGAATCCGAATTCTCAGGTGGGGTCGCTCAGCTGCCCAGCAGCACAGTGAGTACAGCACGAACGTTTGGCATCTGCTCCCACAGCAGAAGAGCAAGGATTGAAAGCTGGTGCTGGACCTGTTCAGCACACAATCCCCTTTACATTGGTGCCTCCATCGTTGCTTTCACTGCTAACACTCATACAGGAAAAGCATTTGAATGGAATCAGTCCAGAGCCTGCTCTCTGCTGCGCAGCAACACAATCAGCACAGAATGAACAGTGGCATCTGCTCACACGGCAGAAGGACCAGCAGGGAAAGCTAGTGCTGGGCCTCTTCAGCACACAAGCAGACTTGCAACGGTGTCACCATCATTCCAGTCTCTCCTCGGTTTCATACCTAAAAGTCCATTTGAATCCGAATTCTCAGGTGGGGTCGATCAGCTCCCCAGCAGCACAGTGAGTACAGCACGAACGTTTGGCCTCTGCTCCCACAGCAGAAGAGCCAGGATTGAAAGCTGGTGCTGGACCTGTTCAGCACACAATCCCCTTTACATTGGTGCCTCCATCGTTGCTTTCACTGCTCACTTTCATACAGGAAAAGCATTTGAATGGAATCAGTCCAGAGGCTGCTCTCTGCTGCGCAGCAACACAGTCAGCACAGAATGAACAGTGGCATCTGCTCACACGGCAGAAGGACCAGCAGGGAAAGCTAGGGCTCTGCTTCTTCAGCACACAAGCAGCTTTGCAACGGGGTCACCATCATTGCAGTCTCTCCTCGGTTTCATACCTAAAAATCCATTTGAATCCAAATTCTCAGGTGGCCTCTCTCTTCTGCCCAGCAGCCAGTGAGTACAGCACGAACGTTTGGCATCTGCTCCCACAGCAGAAGAGCAAGGATTGAAAGCTGGTGCTGGACCTGTTCAGCACACAATCACCTTTACATTGGTGCCTCCATCGTTGCTTTCACTGCTAACACTCATACAGGAAAAGCATTTGAATAGAATCAGTCCAGAGCCTGCTCCCTGCTGGCAGCAACACAGCACAGAATGAACAGTGGCATCTGCTCACACGGCAGAAGGACCAGCAGGGAAAGCTAGTGCTGTGTCTCTTCAGCACACAAGCAGCTTTGCAACGGTGTCAGCATCATTGCAGTCTCTCCTCGGTTTCATACCTAAAAGTCCATTTGAATCCAAATTCCCAGGTGGTATCAGCTGCCCAGCAGCACAGTGAGTACAGCACGAACGTTTGGCATCTGCTCCCACAGCAGAAGAGCAAGGATTGAAAGCTGGTGCTGGACCTGTTCAGCACACAATCCCCTTTACATTGGTGCCTCCATTGTTGCTTTCACTGCTCACTTTCATACAGGAAAAGCATTTGAATGGAATCAGTCCAGAGCCTGCTCTCTGCTGCGCAGCAACACAGACAGCACAGAATGAAAAGTGGATTCTGCTCGCACAGCAGAAGGACCAGCAGGGAAAGCTAGTGCTGGGCCTCTTCAGCACACAAGCAGCTTTGCAACGGGGTCACCATCATTGCAGTCTCTCCTCGGTTTCATACCTAAAAGTCCATTTCAATCCAAATTCTCAGGTGGTCTCAGCTGCCCAGCAGCACAGTGAGTACAGCACGAACGTTTGGCATCTGCTCCCACAGCAGAAGAGCAAGGATTGAAAGCTGGTGCTGGACCTGTTCAGCACACAATCACCTTTACATTGGTGCCTCCATCGTTGCTTTCACTGCTAACACTCATACAGGAAAAGCATTTGAATAGAATCAGTCCAGAGCCTGCTCCCTGCTGGCAGCAACACAGCACAGAATGAACAGTGGCATCTGCTCACACGGCAGAAGGACCAGAAGGGAAAGCAAGTGCTGGGCCTCTTCAGCACACAAGCAGCTTTGCAACAGGGTCGCCATCATTCCAGTCTCTCCTCGGTTTCATACCTAAAAGTCCATTTGAATCCGAATTCTCAGGTGGGGTCGCTCAGCTGCCCAGCAGCACAGTGAGTACAGCACGAACGTTTGGCATCTGCTCCCACAGCAGAAGAGCAAGGATTGAAAGCTGGTGCTGGACCTGTTCAGCACACAATCCCCTTTACATTGGTGCCTCCATCGTTGCTTTCACTGCTAACACTCATACAGGAAAAGCATTTGAATGGAATCAGTCCAGAGCCTGCTCTCTGCTGCGCAGCAACACAATCAGCACAGAATGAACAGTGGCATCTGCTCACACGGCAGAAGGACCAGCAGGGAAAGCTAGTGCTGGGCCTCTTCAGCACACAAGCAGACTTGCAACGGTGTCACCATCATTCCAGTCTCTCCTCGGTTTCATACCTAAAAGTCCATTTGAATCCGAATTCTCAGGTGGGGTCGATCAGCTCCCCAGCAGCACAGTGAGTACAGCACGAACGTTTGGCCTCTGCTCCCACAGCAGAAGAGCCAGGATTGAAAGCTGGTGCTGGACCTGTTCAGCACACAATCCCCTTTACATTGGTGCCTCCATCGTTGCTTTCACTGCTCACTTTCATACAGGAAAAGCATTTGAATGGAATCAGGCCAGAGCCTGCTCTCTGCTGCGCAGCAACACAGTCAGCACAGAATGAACAGTGGCATCTGCTCACACGGCAGAAGGACCAGCAGGGAAAGCTAGGGCTCTGCTTCTTCAGCACACAAGCAGCTTTGCAACGGGGTCACCATCATTGCAGTCTCTCCTCGGTTTCATACCTAAAAATCCATTTGAATCCAAATTCTCAGGTGGCCTCTCTCTTCTGCCCAGCAGCCAGTGAGTACAGCACGAACGTTTGGCATCTGCTCCCACAGCAGAAGAGCAAGGATTGAAAGCTGGTGCTGGACCTGTTCAGCACACAATCACCTTTACATTGGTGCCTCCATCGTTGCTTTCAGTGCGCACTTTCATACAGGAAAAGCATTTGAATGAAATCAGTCCAGGGCCTGCTCTCTGCTGCGCAACAACACAGTCAGCACAGAATGAACAGTGGATTCTGCTCGCACAGCAGAAGGACCAGAAGGGAAAGCTAGTGCTGGGCTTCTTCAGCACACAAGCAGCTTTGCAACGGGGTCACCATCATTGCAGTCTCTCCTCGGTTTCATACCTAAAAGTCCATTTGATTCCAAATTCTCAGGTGGTCTCTCTCAGCTGCCCAGCAGCACAGTGAGTACAGCACGAACGTTTGGCATCTGCTCCCACAGCAGATGAGCAAGGATTGAAAGCTGGTGCTGGACCTGTTCAGCACACAATCACCTTTACATTGGTGCCTCCATCGTTGCTTTCACTGCTAACACTCATACAGGAAAAGCATTTGAATAGAATCAGTCCAGAGCCTGCTCCCTGCTGGCAGCAACACAGCACAGAATGAACAGTGGCATCTGCTCCCACAGCAGAAGGACCAGCAGGGAAAGCTAGTGCTGTGTCTCTTCAGCACACAAGCAGCTTTGCAACGGTGTCAGCATCATTGCAGTCTCTCCTCGGTTTCATACCTAAAAGTCCATTTGAATCCAAATTCCCAAGTGGTATCAGCTGCCCAGCAGCACAGTGAGTACAGCACGAACGTTTGGCATCTGCTCCCACAGCAGAAGAGCAAGGATTGAAAGCTGGTGCTGGACCTGTTCAGCACACAATCCCCTTTACATTGGTGCCTCCATTGTTGCTTTCACTGCTCACTTTCATACAGGAAAAGCATTTGAATGGAATCAGTCCAGAGCCTGCTCTCTGCTGCGCAGCAACACAGACAGCACAGAATGAAAAGTGGATTCTGCTCGCACAGCAGAAGGACCAGCAGGGAAAGCTAGTGCTGGGCCTCTTCAGCACACAAGCAGCTTTGCAACGGGGTCACCATCATTGCAGTCTCTCCTCGGTTTCATACCTAAAAGTCCATTTCAATCCAAATTCTCAGGTGGTCTCAGCTGCCCAGCAGCACAGTGAGTACAGCACGAACGTTTGGCATCTGCTCCCACAGCAGAAGAGCAAGGATTGAAAGCTGGTGCTGGACCTGTTCAGCACACAATCACCTTTACATTGGTGCCTCCATCGTTGCTTTCACTGCTAACACTCATACAGGAAAAGCATTTGAATAGAATCAGTCCAGAGCCTGCTCCCTGCTGGCAGCAACACAGCACAGAATGAACAGTGGCATCTGCTCACACGGCAGAAGGACCAGAAGGGAAAGCAAGTGCTGGGCCTCTTCAGCACACAAGCAGCTTTGCAACGGGGTCGCCATCATTCCAGTCTCTCCTCGGTTTCATACCTAAAAGTCCATTTGAATCCGAATTCTCAGGTGGGGTCGCTCAGCTGCCCAGCAGCACAGTGAGTACAGCACGAACGTTTGGCCTCTGCTCCCACAGCAGAAGAGCAAGGATTGAAAGCTGGTGCTGGACCTGTTCAGCACACAATCCCCTTTACATTGGTGCCTCCATCGTTGCTTTCACTGCTCACTTTCATACAGGAAAAGCATTTGAATGGAATCAGTCCAGAGCCTGCTCTCTGCTGCGCAGCAACACAATCAGCACAGAATGAACAGTGGCATCTGCTCACACGGCAGAAGGACTAGCAGGGAAAGCTAGTGCTGGGCCTCTTCAGCACACAAGCAGACTTGCAACGGTGTCACCATCATTCCAGTCTCTCCTCGGTTTCATACCTAAAAGTCCATTTGAATCCGAATTCTCAGGTGGGGTCGATCAGCTCCCCAGAAGCACAGTGAGTACAGCACGAACGTTTGGCCTCTGCTCCCACAGCAGAAGAGCCAGGATTGAAAGCTGGTGCTGTACCTGTTCAGCACACAATCCCCTTTACATTGGTGCCTCCATCGTTGCTTTCACTGCTCACTTTCATACAGGAAAAGCATTTGAATGGAATCAGGCCAGAGCCTGCTCTCTGCTGCGCAGCAACACAGTCAGCACAGAATGAACAGTGGCATCTGCTCACACGGCAGAAGGACCAGCAGGGAAAGCTAGGGCTCTGCTTCTTCAGCACACAAGCAGCTTTGCAACGGGGTCACCATCATTGCAGTCTCTCCTCGGTTTCATACCTAAAAGTCCATTTGAATCCAAATTCTCAGGTGGTCTCAGCTGCCCAGCAGCACAGTGAGTACAGCACGAACGTTTGGCATGTGCTCCCACAGCAGAAGAGCAAGGATTGAAAGCTGGTGCTGGACCTGTTCAGCACACAATCACCTTTACATTGGTGCCTCCATTGTTGCTTTCACTGCTCACTTTCATACAGGAAAAGCATTTGAATGGAATCAGTCCAGAGGCTGCTCTCTGCTGCGGAGCAACACAATCAGCACAGAATGAACAGTGGCATCTGCTCACACGGCAGAAGGACCAGCAGGGAAAGCTAGTGCTGGGCCTCTTCAGCACACAAGCAGACTTGCAACGGTGTCACCATCATTCCAGTCTCTCCTCGGTTTCATACCTAAAAGTCCATTTGATTCCAAATTCTCAGGTGGTCTCTCTCAGCTGCCCAGCAGCACAGTGAGTACAGCACGAACGTTTGGCCTCTGCTCCCACAGCAGAAGAGCAAGGATTGAAAGCTGGTGCTGGACCTGTTCAGCACACAATCACCTTTACATTGGTGCCTCCATCGTTGCTTTCACTGCTCACTTTCATACAGGAACAGCATTTGAATGGAATCAGTCCAGAGCCTGCTCTCTGCTGCGCAGCAACACAGTCAGCACAGAATGAACAGTGGATTCTGCTCGCACAGCAGAAGGACCAGCAGGGAAAGCTAGTGCTGGGCTTCTTCAGCACACAAGCAGCTTTGCAACGGGGTCACCATCATTGCAGTCACTCCTCGGTTTCATACCTAAAAGTCCATTTGAATCCAAATTCTCAGTTGGTCTCAGCTGCCCAGCAGCACAGTGAGTACAGCACGAACGTTTGGCATCTGCTCCCACAGCAGAAGAGCAAGGATTGAAAGCTGGTGCTGGACCTGTTCAGCACACAATCACCTTTACATTGTTGCCTCCATCGTTGCTTTCACTGCTAACACTCATACAGGAAAAGCATTTGAATAGAATCAGTCCAGAGCCTGCTCTCTGCTGCGCAGCAACACAGTCAGCACAGAATGAACAGTGGCATCTGCTCACACGGCAGAAGGACCAGCAGGGAAAGCTAGGGCTGTGTCTCTTCAGCACACAAGCAGCTTTGCAACGGGGTCACCATCATTGCAGTCTCTCCTCGGTTTCATACCTAAAAGTCCATTTGATTCCAAATAATCAGGTGGTCTCTCTCAGCTGCCCAGCAGCACAGTGAGTACAGCACGAACGTTTGGCATCTGCTCCCACAGCAGAAGAGCCAGGATTGAAAGCTGGTGCTGGACCTGTTCAGCACACAATCACCTTTACATTGGTGCCTCCATCGTTGCTTTCACTGCTAACACTCATACAGGAAAAGCATTTGAATAGAATCAGTCCAGAGCCTGCTCCCTGCTGGCAGCAACACAGCACAGAATGAACAGTGGCATCTGCTCCCACGGCAGAAGGACCAGCAGGGAAAGCTAGTGCCCTGTCTCTTCAGCACACAAGCAGCTTTGCAACGGTGTCACCATCATTGCAGTCTCTCCTCGGTTTCATACCTAAAAGTCCATTTGAATCCAAATTCTCAGGTGGTCTCAGCTGCCCAGCAGCACAGTGAGTACAGCACGAACGTTTGGCATCTGCTCCCACAGCAGAAGAGCAAGGATTGAAAGCTGGTGCTGGACCTGTTCAGCACACAATCACCTTTACATTGGTGCCTCCATTGTTGCTTTCACTGCTCACTTTCATACAGGAAAAGCATTTGAATGGAATCAGTCCAGAGGCTGCTCTCTGCTGCGCAGCAACACAGACAGCACAGAATGAAAAGTGGATTCTGCTCGCACAGCAGAAGGACCAGCAGGGAAAGCTAGTGCTGGGCTTCTTCAGCACACAAGCAGCTTTGCAACGGGGTCACCATCATTGCAGTCTCTCCTCGGTTTCATACCTAAAAGTCCATTTGAATCCAAATAATCAGGTGGTGTCTCTCAGCTGCCCAGCAGCACAGTGAGTACAGCACGAACGTTTGGCCTCTGCTCCCACAGCAGAAGAGCCAGGATTGAAAGCTGGTGCTGGACCTGTTCAGCACACAATCCCCTTTACATTGGTGCATCCATCGTTGCTTTCACTGCTCACTTTCATACAGGAAAAGCATTTGAATGGAATCAGTCCAGAGCCTGCTCCCTGCTGGCAGCAACACAGCACAGAATGAACAGTGGCATCTGCTCACACGGCAGAAGGACCAGCAGGGAAAGCTAGTGCTGTGTCTCTTCCTCACACAAGCAGCTTTGCAACGGGGTCACCATCATTGCAGTCTCTCCTCGGTTTCATACCTAAAAGTCCATTTGAATCCAAATTCTCAGGTGGTGTCGCTCAGCTGCCCAGCAGCACAGTGAGTACAGCACGAATGTTTGGCCTCTGCTCCCACAGCAGAAGAGCAAGGATTGAAAGCTGGTGCTGGACCTGTTCAGCACACAATCCCCTTTACATTGGTGCCTCCATCGTTGCTTTCACTGCTCACTTTCATACAGGAAAAGCATTTGAATGGAATCAGGCCAGAGCCTGCTCTCTGCTGCGCAGCAACACAGTCAGCACAGAATGAACAGTGGCATCTGCTCACACGGCCGAAGGACCAGCAGGGAAAGCTAGGGCTCTGCTTCTTCAGCACGCCAGCAGCTTTGCAACGGTGTCACCATCATTGCAGTCTCTCCTCGGTTTCATACCTAAAAGTCCATTTGAATCCAAATTCTCAGGTGGTCTCAGCTGCCCAGCAGCACAGTGAGTACAGCACGAACGTTTGGCATCTGCTCCCACAGCAGAAGAGCAAGGATTGAAAGATGGTGCTGGACCTGTTCAGCACACAATCACCTTTACATTGGTGCCTCCATTGTTGCTTTCACTGCTCACTTTCATACAGGAAAAGCATTTGAATGGAATCAGTCCAGAGCCTGCTCTCTGCTGCGCAGCAACACAGAAAGCACAGAATGAAAAGAGGATTCTGCTCGCACAGCAGAAGGACCAGCAGGGAAAGCTAGTGCTGGGCCTCTTCAGCACACAAGCAGCTTTGCAACGGGGTCACCATCATTGCAGTCTCTCCTCGGTTTCATACCTAAAAGTCCATTTGAATCCAAATTCTCAGGTGGTTATTCTCAGCTGCCCAGCAGCACAGTGAGTACAGCACGAACGTTTGACCTCTGCTCCCACAGCAGAAGAGCCAGGATTGAAAGCTGGTGCTGGACCTGTTCAGCACACAATCACATTTACATTGCTGCCTCCATCGTTGCTTTCACTGCTCACTTTCATACAGGAAAAGCATTTGAATGGAATCAGTACAGAGCCTGCTCTCTGCTGCGCAGCAACACAATCAGCACAGAATGAACAGTGGCATCTGCTCACACGGCAGAAGGACCAGCAGGGAAAGCTGGGGCTGTGTCTCTTCAGCACACAAGCAGACTTGCAACGGTGTCACCATCATTGCAGTCTCTCCTCGGTTTCATACCTAAAAGTCCATTTGAATCCAAATTCTCAGGTGGTGTCGCTCAGCTGCCCAGCAGCACAGTTAGTACAGCACGAACGTTTGGCATCTGCTCCCACAGCAGAAGAGCAAGGATTGAAAGCTGGTGCTGGACCTGTTCAGCACACAATCCCCTTTACATTGGTGCCTCCATCGTTGCTTTCACTGCTCACTTTCATACAGGAAAAGCATTTGAAGGGAATCAGGCCAGAGCCTGCTCTCTGCTGCGCAGCAACACAGTCAGCACAGAATGAACAGTGGCATCTGCTCACATGGCAGAAGGACCAGCAGGGAAAGCTAGTGCTCTGCTTCTTCAGCACACAAGCAGCTTTGCAACGGGGTCACCATCATTGCAGTCTCTCCTAGGTTTCATACCTAAAAGTCCATTTCAATCCAAATTCTCAGGTGGTCTCAGCTGCCCAGCAGCACAGTGAGTACAGCACGAACATTTGGCATCTGCTCCCACAGCAGAAGAGCAAGGATTGAAAGCTGTGCTGGACCTGTTCAGCACACAATCCCCTTTACATTGGTGCCTCCATCGTTGCTTTCACTGCTCACTTTCATACAGGAAAAGCATTTGAATGGAATCAGTCCAGAGGCTGCTCTGCTGCGCAGCAACACAGTCAGCACAGAATGAACAGTGGCATCTGCTCACACGGCAGAAGGATCATCAGGGAAAGCTAGTGCTGGGGTTCTTCAGCACACAAGCAGCTTTGCAACGGGGTCACCATCATTGCACTCTCTCCTCGGTTTCATACCTAAAAGTCCATTTGAATCCAAATTCTCAGGTGGTTATTCTCAGCAGCCCAGCAGCACAGTGAGTACAGCACGAACGTTTGGCATCTGCTCCCACAGCAGAAGAGCAAGGATTGAAAGCTGGTGCTGGACCTGTTCAGCACACAATCCCCTTTACATTGGTGCCTCCATCGTTGCTTTCACTGCTAACACTCATACAGGAAAAGCATTTGAATGGAATCAGTCCAGAGCCTGCTCCCTGCTGGCAGCAACACAGCACAGAATGAACAGTGGCATCCCTTCACACGGGAGAAGGATCATCAGGGAAAGCTAGTGCTGGGCCTCTTCAGCACACAAGCAGCTTTGCAACGGGGTCACCATCATTGCACTCTCTCCTCGGTTTCATACCTAAAAGTCCATTTGAATCCAAATTCTCAGGTGGTTATTCTCAGCAGCCCAGCAGCACAGTGAGTACAGCACGAACGTTTGGCATCTGCTCCCACAGCAGAAGAGCAAGGATTGAAAGCTGGTGCTGGACCTGTTCAGCACACAATCCCCTTTACATTGGTGCCTCCATCGTTGCTTTCACTGCTAACACTCATACAGGAAAAGCATTTGAATGAAATCAGTCCAGAGCCTGCTCTCTGCTCCGCAGCAACACAGTCAGCACAGAATGAACAGTGGATCCTGTTCGCACAGCAGAAGGACCAGCAGGGAAAGCTAGTGCTGGGCTTCTTCAGCACACAAGCAGCTTTGCAACGGGGTCACCATCATTGCAGTCTCTCCTCGGTTTCATACCTAAAAGTCCATTTGAATCCAATTTCTCAGGTGGTCTCTCTCAGCTGCCCAGCAACCAGTGAGTACAGCACGAACGTTTGGCATCTGCTCCCACAGCAGAAGAGCAAGGATTGAAAGCTGGTGCTGGACCTGTTCAGCACACAATCACCTTTACATTGGTGCCTCCATCGTTGCTTTCACTGCTCACTTTCATACAGGAAAAGCATTTGAATGAAATCAGTCCAGAGCCTGCTCTCTGCTGCGCAGCAACACAGTCAGCACAGAATGAACAGTGGCATCTGCTCACACGGCAGAAGGATCATCAGGGAAAGCTATTGCTGGGCCTCTTCAGCATACAAGCAGCTTTGCAACGGGGTCACCATCACTGCAGTCTCTCCTCGGTTTCATACCTAAAAGTCCATTTGAATCCAAATTCTCAGGTGGTTATTCTCAGCTGCCCAGCAGCACAGTGAGTACAGCACGAACGTTTGGCATCTGCTCCCACAGCAGAAGAGCAAGGATTGAAAGCTGGTGCTGGACCTGTTCAGCACACAATCACCTTTACATTGGTGCCTCCACCGTTGCTTTCACTGCTAACACTCATACAGGAAAAGCATTTGAATAGAATCAGTCCAGAGCCTGCTCCCTGCTGGCAGCAACACAGCACAGAATGAACAGTGGCATCTGCTCACACGGCAGAAGGACGAGCAGGGAAAGCTAGTGCTGGGCCTCTTCAGCACAAAAGCAGACTTGCAACGGTGTCACCATCATTCCAGTCTCTCCTCGGTTTCATACCTAAAAGTCCATTTGAATCCGAATTCTCAGGTGGGGTCGATCAGCTGCCCAGCAGCACAGTGAGTACAGCACGAACGTTTGGCCTCTGCTCCCACAGCAGAAGAGCCAGGATTGAAAGCTGGTGCTGGACAAGTTCAGCACACAATCCCCTTTACATTGGTGCCTCCATCGTTGCTTTCACTGCTCACTTTCATACAGGAAAAGCATTTGAATGGAATCAGGCCAGAGCCTGCTCTCTGCTGCGCAGCAACACAGTCAGCACAGAATGAACAGTGGCATCTGCTCACACGGCAGAAGGACCAGCAGGGAAAGCTAGTGCTCTGCTTCTTCAGCACACAAGCAGCTTTGCAACGGGGTCACCATCATTGCAGTCTCTCCTCGGTTTCATACCTAAAAGTCCATTTGAATCCAAATTCTCAGGTGGTCTCTCTCTGCTGCCCAGCAGCCAGTGAGTACAGCACGAACGTTTGGCATCTGCTCCCACAGCAGAAGAGCAAGGATTGAAAGCTGGTGCTGGACCTGTTCAGCACACAATCCCCTTTACATTGGTGCCTCCATCGTTGCTTTCACTGCTCACTTTCATACAGGAAAAGCATTTGAATGGAATCAGTCCAGAGGCTGCTCTCTGCTGCGCAGCAACACAGTCAGCACAGAATGAACAGTGGCATCTGCTCACACGGGAGAAGGATCATCAGGGAAAGCTAGTGCTGGGCCTCTTCAGCACACAAGCAGCTTTGCAACGGGGTCACCATCATTGCAGTCTCTCCTCGGTTTCATACCTAAAAGTCCATTTGATTCCAAATTCACAGGTGGGGTCGCTCAGCTGCCCAGCAGCACAGGGAGTACAAGCACGAAAGTTTGGCCTCTGCTCCCACAGCAGAAGAGCCAGGATTGAAAGCTGGTGCTGGACCTGTTCAGCACACAATCACCTTTACATTTGTGCCTCCATCGTTGCTTTCACTGCTAACACTCATAAAGGAAAAGCATTTGAATAGAATCAGTCCAGAGCCTGCTCCCTGCTGGCAGCAACACAGCACAGAATGAACAGTGGAATCTGCTCACACGGCAGAAGGACCAGCAGGGAAAGCTAGTGCTCTGCTTCTTCAGCACACAAGCAGCTTTGCAACGGTGTCACCATCATTGCAGTCTCTCCTCGGTTTCATACCTAAAAGTCCATTTGAATCCAAATTCTCAGGTGGTCTCTCTCAGCTGCCCAGCAACCAGTGAGTACAGCACGAACGCTTGGCATCTGCTCCCACAGCAGAAGAGCAAGGATTGAAAGCTGGTGCTGGACCTGTTCAGCACACAATCCCCTTTACATTGGTGCCTCCATCGTTGCTTTCACTGCTCACTTTCATACAGGAAAAAGCATTTGAATGGAATCAGGCCAGAGCCTGCTCTCTGCTGCGCAGCAACACAGTCAGCACAGAATGAACAGTGGATTCTGCTCGCACAGCAGAAGGACCAGCAGGGAAAGCTAGTGCTGGGCTTCTTCAGCACACAAGCAGCTTTGCAACGGGGTCACCATCATTGCAGTCTCTCCTCGGTTTCATACCTAAAAGTCCATTTGAATCCAAATAATCAGGTGGTGTCTCTCAGCTGCCCAGCAGCACAGTTAGTACAGCACGAACGTTTGGCCTCTGCTCCCACAGCAGAAGAGCAAGGATTGAAAGCTGGTGCTGGACCTGTTCAGCACACAATCCCCTTTACATTGGTGCCTCCATCGTTGCTTTCACTGCTCACTTTCATACAGGAAAAGCATTTGAATGGAATCAGTCCAGAGCCTGCTCTCTGCTGCGCAGCAACACAGTCAGCACAGAATGAACAGTGGCATCTGCTCACACGGGAGAAGGATCATCAGGAAAGCTAGTGCTGGGCCTCTTCAGCACACAAGCAGCTTTGCAACGGGGTCACCATCATTGCAGTCTCTCCTCGGTTTCATACCTAAAAGTCCATTTGAATCCGAATTCTCAGGTGGGGTCGCTCAGCTGCCCAGCAGCACAGTGAGTACAAGCACGAAAGTTTGGCCTCTGCTCCCACAGCAGAAGAGCAAGGATTGAAAGCTGGTGCTGGACCTGTTCAGCACACAATCACCTTTACATTGGTGCCTCCATCGTTGCTTTCACTGCTAACACTCATAAAGGAAAAGCATTTGAATAGAATCAGCCCAGAGCCTGCTCCCTGCTGGCAGCAACACAGCACAGAATGAACAGTGGAATCTGCTCACACGGCAGAAGGACCAGCAGGGAAAGCTAGTGCTCTGCTTCTTCAGCACACAAGCAGCTTTGCAACGGTGTCACCATCATTGCAGTCTCTCCTCGGTTTCATACCTAAAAGTCCATTTGAATCCAAATTCTCAGGTGGTCTCTCTCAGCTGCCCAGCAACCAGTGAGTACAGCACGAACGTTTGGCATCTGCTCCCACAGCAGAAGAGCAAGGATTGAAAGCTGGTGCTGGACCTGTTCAGCACACAATCACCTTTACATTGGTGCCTCCATCGTTGCTTTCACTGCTCACTTTCATACAGGAAAAGCATTTGAATGAAATCAGTCCAGAGCCTGCTCTCTGCTGCGCAGCAACACAGTCAGCACAGAATGAACAGTGGCATCTGCTCACACGGCAGAAGGATCATCAGGAAAGCTATTGCTGGGCCTCTTCAGCACACAAGCAGCTTTGCAACGGGGTCACCATCATTGCAGTCTCTCCTCGGTTTCATACCTAAAAGTCCATTTGAATCCAAATTCTCAGGTGGTCTCAGCTGCCCAGCAGCACAGTGAGTACAGCACGAACGTTTGGCATCTGCTCCCACAGCAGAAGAGCAAGGATTGAAAGCTGGTGCTGGACCTGTTCAGCACACAATCACCTTTACATTGGTGCCTCCATCGTTGCTTTCACTGCTAACACTCATACAGGAAAAGCATTTGAATAGAATCAGTCCAGAGCCTGCTCCCTGCTGGCAGCAACACAGCACAGAATGAACAGTGGCATCTGCTCACACGGCAGAAGGAGCAGCAGGGAAAGCTAGTGCCCTGTCTCTTCAGCACACAAGCAGCTTTGCAACGGTGTCACCATCATTGCAGTCTCTCCTCGTTTCATTCCTAAAAGTCCATTTGAATCCAAATTCTCAGGTGGTCTCAGCTGCCCACCAGCACAGTGAGTACAGCACGAACGTTTGGCATCTGCTCCCACAGCAGAAGAGCAAGGATTGAAAGCTGGTGCTGGACCTGTTCAGCACACAATCACCTTTACATTGGTGCCTCCATTGTTGCTTTCACTGCTAACACTCATACAGGAAAAGCATTTGAATGGAATCACTCCAGAGCCTGCTCTCTGCTGCGCAGCAACACAGTCAGCACAGAATGAAAAGTGGATTCTGCTCGCACAGCAGAAGGACCAGCAGGGAAAGCTAGTGTTCTGCTTCTTCAGCACACAAGCATCTTTGCAACGGGGTCACCATCATTGCAGTCTCTCCTCGGTTTCATACCTAAAAGTCCATTTGATTCCAAATTCTCAGTTGGTCTCAGCTGCCCAGCAGCACAGTGAGTACAGCACGAACGTTTGGCATCTGCTCCCACCGCAGAAGAGCAAGGATTGAACGCTGGTGCTGGACCTGTTCAGCACACAATCCCCTTTACATTGGTGCCTCCATTGTTGCTTTCACTGCTAACACTCATACAGGAAAAGCATTTGAATGGAATCAGTCCAGAGCCTGCTCCCTGCTGGCAGCAACACAGCACAGAATGAACAGTGGCATCTGCTCACACGGCAGAAGGAGCAGCAGGGAAAGCTAGGGCTGTGTCTCTTCAGCACACAAGCAGCTTTGCAACGGGGTCACCATCATTGCAGTCTCTCCTCGGTTTCATACCTAAAAGTCCATTTGAATCCAAATAATCAGGAGGTGTCTCTCAGCTGCCCAGCAGCACAGTGAGTACAGCACGAACGTTTGACCTCTGCTCCCACAGCAGAAGAGCAAGGATTGAAAGCTGGTGCTGGACCTGTTCAGCACACAATCACCTTTACATTGGTGCCTCCATCGTTGCTTTCACTGCTCACTTTCATACAGGAAAAGCATTTGAATAGAATCAGTCCAGAGCCTGCTCCCTGCTGGCAGCAACACAGCACAGAATGAACAGTGGCATCTGCTCACACGGCAGAAGGACCAGCAGGGAAAGCTAGTGTTCTGCTTCTTCAGTACACAAGAAGCTTTGCAACGGGGTCACCATCATTGCAGTCTCTCCTCGGTTTCATACCTAAAAGTCCATTTGAATCCAAATAATCAGGTGGTCTCAGCTGCCCAGCAGCACAGTGAGTACAGCACGAACTTTTGGCATCTGCTCCCACAGCAGAAGAGCAAGGATTGAAAGCTGGTGCTGGACCTGTTCAGCACACAATCCCCTTTACATTGGTGCCTCCATCGTTGCTTTCACTGCTAACACTCATACAGGAAAAGCATTTGAATGGAATCAGTCCAGAGCCTGCTCTCTGCTGCGCAGCAACACAGTCAGCACAGAATGAACAGTGGATTCTGCTCGCACAGCAGAAGGACCAGCAGGAAAGCTAGTGCTGGGCTTCTTCAGCACACAAGCAGCTTTGCAACGGGGTCACCATCATTGCAGTCTCTCCTCGGTTTCATACTTAAAAGTCCATTTGAATCCAAATAATCAGGTGGTGTCTCTCAGCTGCCCAGCAGCACAGTTAGTACAGCACGAACGTTTGGCCTCTGCTCCCACAGCAGAAGAGCAAGGATTGAAAGCTGGTGCTGGACCTGTTCAGCACACAATCCCCTTTACATTGGTGCCTCCATCGTTGCTTTCACTGCTCACTTTCATACAGGAAAAGCATTTGAATGGAATCAGTCCAGAGGCTGCTCTCTGCTGCGCAGCAACACAGTCAGCACAGAATGAACAGTGGCATCTGCTCACACGGGAGAAGGATCATCAGGGAAAGCTAGTGCTGGGCCTCTTCAGCACACAAGCAGCTTTGCAACGGGGTCACCATCATTGCAGTCTCTCCTCGGTTTCATACCTAAAAGTCCATTTGAATCCGAATTCTCAGGTGGGGTCGCTCAGCTGCCCAGCAGCACAGTGAGTACAAGCACGAAAGTTTGGCCTCTGCTCCCACAGCAGAAGAGCCAGGATTGAAAGCTGGTGCTGGACCTGTTCAGCACACAATCACCTTTACATTTGTGCCTCCATCGTTGCTTTCACTGCTAACACTCATAAAGGAAAAGCATTTGAATGGAATCAGTCCAGAGGCTGCTCCCTGCTGGCAGCAACACAGCACAGAATGAACAGTGGAATCTGCTCACACGGCAGAAGGACCAGCAGGGAAAGCTAGTGCTCTGCTTCTTCAGCACACAAGCAGCTTTGCAACGGTGTCACCATCATTGCAGTCTCTCCTCGGTTTCATACCTAAAAGTCCATTTGAATCCAAATTCTCAGGTGGTCTCTCTCAGCTGCCCAGCAACCAGTGAGTACAGCACGAACGTTTGGCATCTGCTCCCACAGCAGAAGAGCAAGGATTGAAAGCTGGTGCTGGACCTGTTCAGCACACAATCCCCTTTACATTGGTGCCTCCATCGTTGCTTTCACTGCTCACTTTCATACAGGAAAAGCATTTGAATGGAATCAGTCCAGAGCCTGCTCTCTGCTGCGCAGCAACACAGTCAGCACAGAATGAACAGTGGCATCTGCTCACACGGCAGAAGGACCAGCAGGGAAAGCTAGTGCTGCGCCTCTTCAGCACACAAGCAGCTTTGCAACGGTGTCACCATCATTGCAGTCTCTCCTCGGTTTCATTCCTAAAAGTCCATTTGAATCCAAATTCTCAGGTGGTCTCAGCTGCCCACCAGCACAGTGAGTACAGCACGAACGTTTGGCCTCTGCTCCCACAGCAGAAGAGCAAGGGATTGAAAGCTGGTGCTGGACCTGTTCAGCACACAATCCCCTTTACATTGGTGCCTCCATTGTTGCTTTCACTGCTCACTTTCATACAGGAAAAGCATTTGAATGGAATCACTCCAGAGCCTGCTCTCTGCTGCGCAGCAACACAGTCAGCACAGAATGAAAAGTGGATTCTGCTCGCACAGCAGAAGGACCAGCAGGGAAAGCTAGTGTTCTGCTTCTTCAGCACACAAGCATCTTTGCAACGGGGTCACCATCATTGCAGTCTCTCCTCGGTTTCATACCTAAAAGTCCATTTGAATCCAAATTCTCAGTTGGTCTCAGCTGCCCAGCAGCACAGTGAGTACAGCACGAACGTTTGGCATCTGCTCCCACAGCAGAAGAGCAAGGATTGAAAGCTGGTGCTGGACCTGTTCAGCACACAATCCCCTTTACATTGGTGCCTCCATTGTTGCTTTCACTGCTAACACTCATACAGGAAAAGCATTTGAATGGAATCAGTCCAGAGCCTGCTCCCTGCTGCGCAGCAACACAGCACAGAATGAACAGTGGCATCTGCTCACACGGCAGAAGGACCAGCAGGGAAAGCTAGGGCTGTGTCTCTTCAGCACACAAGCAGCTTTGCAACGGGGTCACCATCATTGCAGTCTCTCCTCGGTTTCATACCTAAAAGTCCATTTGAATCCAAATAATCAGGTGGTGTCTCTCAGCTGCCCAGCAGCACAGTGAGTACAGCACGAACGTTTGACCTCTGCTCCCACAGCAGAAGAGCAAGGATTGAAAGCTGGTGCTGGACCTGTTCAGCACACAATCACCTTTACATTGGTGCCTCCATCGTTGCTTTCACTGCTCACTTTCATACAGGAAAAGCATTTGAATAGAATCAGTCCAGAGCCTGCTCCCTGCTGGCAGCAACACAGCACAGAATGAACAGTGGCATCTGCTCACACGGCAGAAGGACCAGCAGGGAAAGCTAGTGTTCTGCTTCTTCAGTACACAAGAAGCTTTGCAACGGGGTCACCATCATTGCAGTCTCTCCTCGGTTTCATACCTAAAAGTCCATTTGAATCCAAATTCTCAGGTGGTCTCAGCTGCCCAGCAGCACAGTGAGTACAGCACGAACTTTTGGCATCTGCTCCCACAGCAGAAGAGCAAGGATTGAAAGCTGGTGCTGGACCTGTTCAGCACACAATCCCCTTTACATTGGTGCCTCCATCGTTGCTTTCACTGCTCACTTTCATACAGGAAAAGCATTTGAATGGAATCAGTCCAGAGCCTG
Source organism: Pezoporus flaviventris (assembly GCF_033815535.1). NCBI lineage: Eukaryota > Metazoa > Chordata > Aves > Psittaciformes > Psittacidae > Pezoporus > Pezoporus flaviventris. Next base: position 155,029 of record NW_026892738.1, on the reverse strand, counting down.
CTCCCTGCTGGCAGCAACACAGCACAGAATGAACAGTGGCATCCGCTCACACGGCAGAAGGATCATCAGGGAAAGCTAGCGCTGGGCCTCTTCAGCACACAAGCATCTTTGCAACGGGGTCACCATCATTGCAGTCTCTCCTTGGTTTCATACCTAAAAGTCCATTTGATTCCAAATTCTCAGTTGGTCTCAGCTGCCCAGCAGCACAGTGAGTACAGCACGAACGTTTGGCATCTGCTCCCACAGCAGAAGAGCAAGGATTGAAAGCTGGTGCTGGACCTGTTCAGCACACAATCACCTTTTCATTGGTGCCTCCATCGTTGCTTTCACTGCTAACACTCATACAGGAAAAGCATTTGAATGGAATCAGTCCAGAGCCTGCTCCCTGCTGGCAGCAACACAGCACAGAATGAACAGTGGCATCTGCTCACACGGCAGAAGGACCAGCAGGGAAAGCTAGGGCTGTGTCTCTTCAGCACACAAGCAGCTTTGCAACGGGGTCACCATCATTGCAGTCTCTCCTCGGTTTCATACCTAAAAGTCCATTTGAATCCAAATAATCAGGTGGTGTCGCTCAGCTGCCCAGCAGCACAGTGAGTACAGCACGAACGTTTGACCTCTGCTCCCACAGCAGAAGAGCAAGGATTGAAAGCTGGTGCTGGACCTGTTCAGCACACAATCCCCTTTACATTGGTGCCTCCATCGTTGCTTTCACTGCTCACTTTCATACAGGAAAAGCATTTGAATGGAATCAGGCCAGAGCCTGCTCTCTGCTGCGCAGCAACACAGCCAGCACAGAATGAACAGTGGCATCTGCTCACACGGCAGAAGGACCAGCAGGGAAAGGTAGGGCTCTGCTTCGTCAGCACACAAGCAGCTTTGCAACGGTGTCACCATCATTGCAGTCTCTCCTCGATTTCAAACCTAAAAGTCCATTTGAATCCAAATTCTCAGGTGGTTATTCTCAGCTGCCCAGCAGCACAGTGAGTACAGCACGAACGTTTGGCATCTGCTCCCACAGCAGAAGAGCAAGGATTGAAAGCTGGTGCTGGACCTGTTCAGCACACAATCACCTTTACATTGGTGCCTCCATCGTTGCTTTCACTGCTAACACTCATACAGGAAAAGCATTTGAATAGAATCAGTCCAGAGCCTGCTCCCTGCTAGCAGCAACACAGCACAGAATGAACAGTGGCATCTGCTCACACGGCAGAAGGACCAGAAGGGAAAGCAAGTGCTGGGCCTCTTCAGCACACAAGCAGCTTTGCAACAGGGTCGCCATCATTGCAGTCTCTCCTCGGTTTCATACCTAAAAGTCCATTTGAATCCGAATTCTCAGGTGAAGTTGCTCAGCTGCCCAGCAGCACAGTGAGTACAGCACGAACGTTTGGCATCTGCTCCCACAGCAGAAGAGCAAGGATTGAAAGCTGGTGCTGGACCTGTTCAGCACACAATCACCTTTACATTGGTGCCTCCATCGTTGCTTTCACTGCTCACTTTCATACAGGAAAAGCATTTGAATGGAATCAGTCCAGAGCCTGCTCCCTGCTGGCAGCAACACAGCACAGAATGAACAGTGGCATCTGCTCACAGGGCAGAAGGACCAGCAGGGAAAGCTAGTGCTGTGTCTCTTCAGCACACAAGCAGCTTTGCAACGGGGTCACCATCATTGCAGTCTCTCCTCGGTTTCATACCTAAAAGTCCATTTGAATCCAAATTCTCAGGTGGTCTCAGCTGCCCAGCAGCACAGTGAGTACAGCACGAACGTTTGGCACCTGCTCCCACAGCAGAAGAGCCAGGATTGAAAGCTGGTGCTGGACCTGTTCAGCACACAATCCCCATTACATTGGTGCCTCCATCGTTGCTTTCACTGCTCACTTTCATACAGGAAAAGCATTTGAATGGAATCAGTGCAGAGCCTGCTCTCTGCTGCGCAGCAACACAGTCAGCACAGAATGAACAGTGGATCCTGCTCGCACAGCAGAAGGACCAGCAGGGAAAGCTAGTGCTGGGCTTCTTCAGCACACAAGCAGCTTTGCAACAGGGTCGCCATCATTCCAGTCTCTCCTCGGTTTCATACCTAAAAGTGCAATTGAATCCTAATTCTCAGGTGGGGTCGCTCAGCTGCCCAGCAGCACAGTGAGTACAGCACGAACGTTTGGCCTCTGCTCCCACAGCAGAAGAGCCAGGATTGAAAGCTGGTGCTGGACCTGTTCAGCACACAATCACCTTTACATTGGTGCCTCCATCGTTGCTTTCACTGCTCACTTTCATACAGGAAAAGCATTTGAATGGAATCAGTCCAGAGGCTGCTCTCTGCTGCGCAGCAACACAGTCAGCACAGAATGAACAGTGGCATCTGCTCACACGGCAGAAGGACCAGCAGGGAAAGCTAGTGCTGGGCCTCTTCAGCACACAAGCAGCTTTGCAACGGTGTCACCATCATTGCACTCTCTCCTCGGTTTCATACCTAAAAGTCCATTTGAATCCGAATTCTCAGGTGGTCTCTCTCAGCTGCCCAGCAGCACAGTGAGTACAGCACGAACGTTTGGCCTCTGCTCCCACAGCAGAAGAGCCAGAATTGAAAGCTGGTGCTGGACCTGTTCAGCACACAATCCCTTTACATTGGTGCCTCCATCGTTGCTTTCACTGCTCACTTTCATACAGGAAAAGCATTTGAATGGAATCAGTCCAGAGGCTGCTCTCTGCTGCGCAGCAACACAGTCAGCACAGAATGAACAGTGGCATCTGCTCACACGGCAGAAGGACCAGCAGGGAAAGCTAGTGCTCTGCTTCTTCAGCACACAAGCAGCTTTGCAACGGGGTCACCATCATTGCAGTCTCTCCTTGGTTTCATACCTAAAAGTCCATTTGAATCCAAATTCTCAGGTGGTCTCTCTCTGCTGCCCAGCAGCCAGTGAGTACAGCACGAATGTTTGGCATCTGCTCCCACAGCAGAAGAGCAAGGATTGAAAGCTGGTGCTGGACCTGTTCAGCACACAATCACCTTTACATTGGTGCCTCCATCGTTGCTTTCACTGCTCACTTTCATACAGGAAAAGCATTTGAATGAAATCAGTCCAGAGCCTGCTCTCTGCTGCGTAGCAACACAGTCAGCACAGAATGAACAGTGGATTCTGCTCGCACAGCAGAAGGACCAGCAGGGAAAGCTAGTGCTGGGCTTCTTCAGCACACAAGCAGCTTTGCAACGGGGTCACCATCATTGCAGTCTCTCCTCGGTTTCATACCTAAAAGTCCATTTGATTCCAAATTCTCAGGTGGTCTCTCTCAGCTGCCCAGCAGCAGAGTGAGTACAGCACGAACGTTTGGCATCTGCTCCCACAGCAGAAGAGCCAGGATTGAAAGCTGGTGCTGGACCTGTTCAGCACACAATCACCTTTACATTGGTGCCTCCATCGTTGCTTTCACTGCTAACACTCATACAGGAAAAGCATTTGAATAGAATCAGTCCAGAGCCTGCTCTCTGCTGGCAGCAACACAGCACAGAATGAACAGTGGCATCTGCTCACAGGGCAGAAGGACCAGCAGGGAAAGCTAGTGCTGTGTCTCTTCAGCACACAAGCTGCTTTGCAACCGGGTCACCATCATTGCAGTCTCTCCTCGGTTTCATACCTAAAAGTCCATTTGAATCCAAATTCTCAGGTGGTGTCTCTCAGCTGCCCAGCAGCACAGTGAGTACAGCACGAACGTTTGGCATCTGCTCCCACAGCAGAAGAGCAAGGATTGAAAGCTGGTGCTGGACCTGTTCAGCACACAATCCCCTTTACATTGGTGCCTCCATCGTTGCTTTCACTGCTCACTTTCATACAGGAAAAGCATTTGAATGGAATCAGTCCAGAGCCTGCTCTCTGCTGCGCAGCAACACAGTCAGCACAGAATGAACAGTGGATCCTGTTCGCACAGCAGAAGGACCAGCAGGGAAAGCTAGTGCTGGGCTTCTTCAGCACACAAGCAGCTTTGCAACGGGGTCACCATCATTGCAGTCTCTCCTCGGTTTCATACCTAAAAGTCCATTTGAATCCAAATAATCAGGTTGTGTCTCTCAGCTGCCCAGCAGCACAGTTAGTACAGCACGAACGTTTGGCCTCTGCTCCCACAGCAGAAGAGCCAGGATTGAAAGCTGGTGCTGGACCTGTTCAGCACACAAATCCCTTTACATTGGTGCATCCATCGTTGCTTTCACTGCTCACTTTCATACAGGTAAAGCATTTGAATGGAATCAGTCCAGAGCCTGCTCTCTGCTGCGCAGCAACACAATCAGCACAGAATGAACAGTGGCATCTGCTCACACGGCAGAAGGACCAGCAGGGAAAGCTAGTGCTGGGCCTCTTCAGCACACAAGCAGACTTGCAACGCTGTCACCATCATTGCAGTCTCTCCTCGGTTTCATACCTAAAAGTCCATTTGAATCCGAATTCTCAGGTGGTGTCTCTCAGCTGCCCAGCAGCACAGTGAGTACAGCACGAACGTTTCGCCTCTGCTCCCACAGCAGAAGAGCCAGGATTGAAAGCTGGTGCTGGATCTGTTCAGCACACAATCCCCTTTACATTGGTGCCTCCATCGTTGCTTTCACTGCTAACACTCATACAGGAAAAGCATTTGAATGGAATCAGGCCAGAGCCTGCTCTCTGCTGCGCAGCAACGCAGTCAGCACAGAATGAACAGTGGCATCTGCTCACACGGCAGAAGGACCAGCAGGGAAAGCTAGGGCTCTGCTTCTTCATCACACAAGCAGCTTTGCACGGTGTCACCATCATTGCAGTCTCTCCTCGGTTTCATACCTAAAAGTCCATTTGAATCCAAATTCTCAGGTGGTCTCTCTCTGCTGCCCAGCAGCACAGTGAGTACAGCACGAACGTTTGGCATCTGCTCCCACAGCAGAAGAGCAAGGATTGAAAGCTGGTGCTGGACCTGTTCAGCACACAATCCCCTTTACATTGGTGCCTCCATCGTTGCTTTCACTGCTCACTTTCATACAGGAAAAGCATTTGAATGGAATCAGTCCAGAGGCTGCTCTCTGCTGCGCAGCAACACAGTCAGCACAGAATGAACAGTGGATTCTGCTCGCACAGCAGAAGGACCAGCAGGGAAAGCTAGTGCTGGGCTTCTTCAGCACACAAGCAGCTTTGCAACGGGGTCACCATCATTGCAGTCTCTCCTCGGTTTCATACCTAAAAGTCCATTTGAATCCAAATGCTCAGGTGGTTATTCTCAGCTGCCCAGCAGCACAGTGAGTACAGCACGAACGTTTGGCATCTGCTCCCACAGCAGAAGAGCAAGGATTGAAAGCTGGTGCTGGACCTGTTCAGCACACAATCCCCTTTACATTGGTGCCTCCATCGTTGCTTTCACTGCTAACACTCATACAGGAAAAGCATTTGAATGGAATCAGTCCAGAGCCTGCTCCCTGCTGGCAGCAACACAGCACAGAATGAACTGTGGCATCTGCTCACACGGCAGAAGGAGCAGCAGGGAAAGCTAGGGCTGTGTCTCTTCAGCACACAAGCAGCTTTGCAACGGGGTCACCATCATTGCAGTCTCTCCTCGGTTTCATACCTAAAAGTCCATTTGAATCCGAATTCTCAGGTGGGGTCGATCAGCTCCCCAGCAGCACAGTGAGTACAGCACGAACGTTTGGCCTCTGCTCCCACAGCAGAAGAGCCAGGATTGAAAGCTGGTGCTGGACCTGTTCAGCACACAATCACTTTTACATTGGTGCCTCCATCGTTGCTTTCACTGCTCACTTTCATACAGGAAAAGCATTTGAATGGAATCAGTCCAGAGCCTGCTCTCTGCTGCGCAGCAACACAGTCAGCACAGAATGAACAGTGGCATCTGCTCACACGGCAGAAGGATCATCAGGGAAAGCTAGTGCTGGGCCTCTTCAGCACACCAGCAGCTTTGCAACGGTGTCACCATCATTGCAGTCTCTCCTCGGTTTCATCCCTAAAAGTCCATTTGAATCCAAATTCTCAGGTGGTGTCTCTCAGCTGCCCAGCAGCACAGTGAGTACAGCACGAACGTTTGGCATCTGCTCCCACAGCAGAAGAGCAAGGATTGAAAGCTGGTGCTGGACCTGTTCAGCACACAATCACCTTTACATTGGTGCCTCCATCGTTGCTTTCACTGCTCACTTTCATACAGGAAAAGCATTTGAATGGAATCAGTCCAGAGGCTGCTCTCTGCTGCGCAGCAACACAGTCAGCACAGAATGAACAGTGGCATCTGCTCACACGGCAGAAGGACCAGCAGGGAAAGCTAGTGCTGTGTCTCTTCAGCACACAAGCAGCTTTGCAACGGTGTCACCATCATTGCAGTCTCTCCTCGGTTTCATACCTAAATGTCCATTTGAATCCAAATTCTCAGGTGGTTATTCTCAGCTGCCCAGCAGCACAGTGAGTACAGCACGAACGTTTGGCATCTGCTCCCACAGCAGAAGAGCAAGGATTGAAAGCTGGTGCTGGACCTGTTCAGCACACAATCACCTTTACATTGGTGCCTCCATTGTTGCTTTCACTGCTCACTTTCATACAGGAAAAGCATTTGAATGGAATCAGTCCAGAGCCTGCTCTCTGCTGCGCAGCAACACAGACAGCACAGAATGAAAAGAGGATTCTGCTCGCACAGCAGAAGGACCAGCAGGGAAAGCTAGTGCTGGGCTTCTTCAGCACACAAGCAGCTTTGCAACGGGGTCACCATCATTGCAGTCTCTCCTCGGTTTCATACCTAAAAGTCCATTTGATTCCAAATTCTCAGTTGGTCTCAGCTGCCCAGCAGCACAGTGTGTACAGCACGAACGTTTGGCCTCTGCTCCCACAGCAGAAGAGCAAGGATTGAAAGCTGGTGCTGGACCTGTTCAGCACACAATCACCTTTACATTGGTGCCTCCATCGTTGCTTTCACTGCTAACACTCATACAGGAAAAGATTTGAATAGAATCAGTCCAGAGCCTGCTCCCTGCTGGCAGCAACACAGCACAGAATGAACAGTGGCATCTGCTCACACGGCAGAAGGACCAGCAGGGAAAGCTAGGGCTGTGTCTCTTCAGCACACAAGCAGCTTTGCAACGGGGTCACCATCATTGCAGTCTCTCCTCGGTTTCATACCTAAAAGTCCATTTGAATCCAAATAATCAGGTGGTGTCTCTCAGCTGCCCAGCAGCACAGTGAGTACAGCACGAACGTTTGACCTCTGCTCCCACAGCAGAAGAGCCAGGATTGAAAGCTGGTGCTGGACCTGTTCAGCACACAATCACCTTTACATTGGTGCCTCCATCGTTGCTTTCACTGCTCACTTTCATACAGGAAAAGCATTTGAATGGAATCAGTCCAGAGCCTGCTCTCTGCTGCGCAGCAACACAGTCAGCACAGAATGAACAGTGGCATCTGCTCACACGGCAGAAGGACCAGCAGGGAAAGATAGGGCTCTGCTTCTTCAGCACACAAGCAGCTTTGCAACGGGGTCACCATCATTGCAGTCTCTCCTCGGTTTCATACCTAAAAGTCCATTTGAATCCAAATTCTCAGGTGGTCTCTCTCTGCTGCCCAGCAGCCAGTGAGTACAGCACGAACGTTTGGCATCTGCTCCCACAGCAGAAGAGCCAGGATTGAAAGCTGGTGCTGGACCTGTTCAGCACACAATCACCTTTACATTGGTGCCTCCATCGTTGCTTTCACTGCTCACTTTCATACAGGAAAAGCATTTGAATGGAATCAGTCCAGAGGCTGCTCTCTGCTGCGCAGCAACACAGTCAGCACAGAATGAACAGTGGATTCTGCTCGCACAGCAGAAGGACCAGCAGGGAAAGCTAGTGCTGGGCTTCTTCAGCACACAAGCAGCTTTGCAACGGGGTCACCATCATTGCAGTCTCTCCTCGGTTTCCTACCTAAAAGTCCATTTGAATCCAAATGCTCAGGTGGTTATACTCAGCTGCCCAGCAGCACAGTGAGTTCAGCACGAACGTTTGGCATCTGCTCCCACAGCAGAAGAGCAAGGATTGAAAGCTGGTGCTGGACCTGTTCAGCACACAATCCCCTTTACATTGGTGCCTCCATCGTTGCTTTCACTGCTAACACTCATACAGGAAAAGCATTTGAATGGAATCAGTCCAGAGCCTGCTCCCTGCTGGCAGCAACACAGCACAGAATGAACAGTGGCGTCCGCTCACACGGGAGAAGGATCATCAGGGAAAGCTAGTGCTGAGCCTCTTCAGCACACAAGCAGCTTTGCAACGGTGTCACCATCATTGCAGTCTCTCCTCGGTTTCATACCTAAAAGTCCATTTGAATCCAAATTCTCAGGTGGTCTCAGCTGCCCAGCAGCACAGTGAGTACAGCACGAACGTTTGGCATCTGCTCCCACAGCAGAAGAGCAAGGATTGAAAGCTGGTGCTGGACCTGTTCAGCACACAATCCCCTTTACATTGGTGCCTCCATCGTTGCTTTCACTGCTCACTTTCATACAGGAAAAGCATTTGAATGGAATCAGTCCAGAGCCTGCTCTCTGCTGCGCAGGAAGACAGTCAGCACAGAATGAACAGTGGTATCTGCTCACACGGCAGAAGGACCAGCAGGGAAAGCTAGTGCTCTGCTTCTTCAGCACACAAGCAGCTTTGCAACGGGGTCACCATCATTGCAGTCTCTCCTCTGTTTCCTACCTAAAAGTCCAATTGAATCCAAATTCTCAGGTGGTGTCTCTCAGCTGCCCAGCAGCACAGTTAGTACAGCACGAACGTTTGGCCTCTGCTCCCACAGCAGAAGAGCCAGGATTGAAAGCTGGTGCTGGACCTTTTCAGCACACAATCCCCTTTACATTGGTGCCTCCATCGTTGCTTTCACTGCTCACATTCATACAGGAAAAGCATTTGAATGGAATCAGTCCAGAGGCTGCTCTCTGCTGCGCAGCAACACAGTCAGCACAGAATGAACAGTGGCATCTGCTCACACGGCAGAAGGACCAGCAGGGAAAGCTAGTGCTGTGTCTCTTCAGCACACAAGCAGCTTTGCAACGGTGTCACCATCATTGCAGTCTCTCCTCGGTTTCCTACCTAAAAGTCCATTTGAATCCAAATTCTCAGGTGGTGTCGCTCAGCTGCCCAGCAGCACAGTGAGTACAGCACGAACGTTTGGCATCTGCTCCCACAGCAGAAGAGAGAGGATTGAAAGCTGGTGCTGGACCTGTTCAGCACACAATCCCCTTTACATTGGTGCCTCCATCGTTGCTTTCACTGCTCACTTTCATACAGGAAAAGCATTTGAATGGAATCAGTCCAGAGGCTGCTCTCTGCTGCGCAGCAACACAGTCAGCACAGAATGAACAGTGGCATCTGCTCACACGGCAGAAGGACCAGCAGGGAAAGCTAGTGTTCTGCTTCTTCAGCACACAAGCAGCTTTGCAACGGGGTCACCATCATTGCAGTCTCTCCTTGGTTTCCAACCTAAAAGTCCAATTGAATCCAAATTCTCAGGTGGTGTCTCTCAGCAGCCCAGCAGCACACTTAGTACAGCACGAACGTTTGGCCTCTGCTCCCACAGCTGAAGAGCCAGGATTGAAAGCTGGTGCTGGACCTGTTCAGCACACAATCCCCTTTACATTGGTGCCTCCATCGTTGCTTTCACTGCTCACTTTCATACAGGAAAAGCATTTGAATGGAATCAGTCCCGAGCCTGCTCTCTGCTGCGCAGGAAGACAGTCAGCACAGAATGAACAGTGGCATCTGCTCACACGGCAGAAGGACCAGCAGGGAAAGCTAGTGCTCTGCTTCTTCAGCACACAAGCAGCTTTGCAACGGGGTCACCATCATTGCAGTCTCTCCTCGGTTTCCTACCTAAAAGTCCAATTGAATCCAAATTCTCAGGTGGTGTCTCTCAGCTGCCCAGCAGCACACTTAGTACAGCACGAACGTTTGGCCTCTGCTCCCACAGCAGAAGAGCCAGGATTGAAAGCTGGTGCTGGACCTTTTCAGCACACAATCCCCTTTACATTGGTGCCTCCATCGTTGCTTTCACTGCTCACATTCATACAGGAAAAGCATTTGAATGGAATCAGTCCAGAGGCTGCTCTCTGCTGCGCAGCAACACAGTCAGCACAGAATGAACAGTGGCATCTGCTCACACGGCAGAAGGACCAGCAGGGAAAGCTAGTGCTCTGCTTCTTCAGCACACAAGCAGCTTTGCAACGGGGTTACCATCATTGCAGTCTCTCCTCGGTTTCCTACCTAAAAGTCCATTTGAATCCAAATTCTCAGGTGGTGTCTCTCAGCTGCCCAGCAGCACAGTTAGTACAGCACGAACGTTTGGCCTCTGCTCCCACAGCTGAAGAGCCAGGATTGAAAGCTGGTGCTGGACCTGTTCAGCACACAATCACCTTTACATTGGTGCCTCCATCGTTGCTTTCACTGCTAACACTCATACAGGAAAAGCATTTGAATAGAATCAGTCCAGAGCCCGCTCCCTGCTGGCAGCAACACAGCACAGAATGAACAGTGGCATCTGCTCACACGGCAGAAGGACCAGCAGGGAAAGCTAGTGCTGTGTCTCTTCAGCACACAAGCAGCTTTGCAACGGTGTCACCATCATTGCAGTCTCTCCTCGGTTTCCTACCTAAAAGTCCATTTGAATCCAAATTCTCAGGTGGTGTCGCTCAGCTGCCCAGCAGCACAGTGAGTACAGCACGAACGTTTGGCATCTGCTCCCACAGCAGAAGAGAGAGGATTGAAAGCTGGTGCTGGACCTGTTCAGCACACAATCCCCTTTACATTGGTGCCTCCATCGTTGCTTTCACTGCTCACTTTCATACAGAAAAAGCATTTGAATTTAATCAGTCCAGAGGCTGCTCTCTGCTGCGCAGCAACACAGTCAGCACAGAATGAACAGTGGCATCTGCTCACACGGCAGAAGGACCAGCAGGGAAAGCTAGTGTTCTGCTTCTTCAGCACACAAGCAGCTTTGCAACGGGGTCACCATCATTGCAGTCTCTCCTCGGTTTCCAACCTAAAAGTCCAATTGAATCCAAATTCTCAGGTGGTGTCTCTCAGCTGCCCAGCAGCACAGTTAGTACAGCACGAACGTTTGGCCTCTGCTCCCACAGCAGAAGAGCCAGGATTGAAAGCTGGTGCTGGACCTTTTCAGCACACAATCCCCTTTACATTGGTGCCTCCATCGTTGCTTTCACTGCTCACTTTCATACAGGAAAAGCATTTGAATGGAATCAGTCCAGAGCCTGCTCTCTGCTGCGCAGGAAGACAGTCAGCACAGAATGAACAGTGGTATCTGCTCACACGGCAGAAGGACCAGCAGGGAAAGCTAGTGCTCTGCTTCTTCAGCACACAAGCAGCTTTGCAACGGGGTCACCATCATTGCAGTCTCTCCTCGGTTTCCTACCTAAAAGTCCAATTGAATCCAAATTCTCAGGTGGTGTCTCTCAGCTGCCCAGCAGCACAGTTAGTACAGCACGAACGTTTGGCCTCTGCTCCCACAGCAGAAGAGCCAGGATTGAAAGCTGGTGCTGGACCTTTTCAGCACACAATCCCCTTTACATTGGTGCCTCCATCGTTGCTTTCACTGCTCACTTTCATACAGGAAAAGCATTTGAATGGAATCAGTCCAGAGGCTGCTCTCTGCTGCGCAGCAACACAGTCAGCACAGAATGAACAGTGGCATCTGCTCACACGGCAGAAGGACCAGCAGGGAAAGCTAGTGCTCTGCTTCTTCAGCACACAAGCAGCTTTGCAACGGGGTTACCATCATTGCAGTCTCTCCTCGGATTCCTACCTAAAAGTCCATTTGAATCCAAATTCTCAGGTGGTGTCTCTCAGCTGCCCAGCAGCACAGTTAGTACAGCACGAACGTTTGGCATCTGCTCCCACAGCAGAAGAGCCAGGATTGAAAGCTGGTGCTGGACCTGTTCAGCACACAATCACCTTTACATTGGTGCCTCCATCGTTGCTTTCACTGCTAACACTCATACAGGAAAAGCATTTGAATAGAATCAGTCCAGAGCCCGCTCCCTGCTGGCAGCAACACAGCACAGAATGAACAGTGGCATCTGCTCACACGGCAGAAGGATCATCAGGGAAAGCTAGTGCTGGGCCTCTTCAGCACACCAGCAGCTTTGCAACGGTGTCACCATCATTGCAGTCTCTCCTCGGTTTCATCCCTAAAAGTCCATTTGAATCCAAATTCTCAGGTGGTGTCTCTCAGCTGCCCAGCAGCACAGTGAGTACAGCACGAACGTTTGGCATCTGCTCCCACAGCAGAAGAGCAAGGATTGAAAGCTGGTGCTGGACCTGTTCAGCACACAATCACCTTTACATTGGTGCCTCCATCGTTGCTTTCACTGCTCACTTTCATACAGGAAAAGCATTTGAATGGAATCAGTCCAGAGGCTGCTCTCTGCTGCGCAGCAACACAGTCAGCACAGAATGAACAGTGGCATCTGCTCACACGGCAGAAGGACCAGCAGGGAAAGCTAGTGCTGTGTCTCTTCAGCACACAAGCAGCTTTGCAACGGTGTCACCATCATTGCAGTCTCTCCTCGGTTTCATACCTAAATGTCCATTTGAATCCAAATTCTCAGGTGGTTATTCTCAGCTGCCCAGCAGCACAGTGAGTACAGCACGAACGTTTGGCATCTGCTCCCACAGCAGAAGAGCAAGGATTGAAAGCTGGTGCTGGACCTGTTCAGCACACAATCACCTTTACATTGGTGCCTCCATTGTTGCTTTCACTGCTCACTTTCATACAGGAAAAGCATTTGAATGGAATCAGTCCAGAGCCTGCTCTCTGCTGCGCAGCAACACAGACAGCACAGAATGAAAAGAGGATTCTGCTCGCACAGCAGAAGGACCAGCAGGGAAAGGTAGTGCTGGGCTTCTTCAGCACAGAAGGAGCTTTGCAACGGGGTCACCATCATTGCAGTCTCTCCTCGGTTTCATACCTAAAAGTCCATTTGATTCCAAATTCTCAGTTGGTCTCAGCTGCCCAGCAGCACAGTGTGTACAGCACGAACGTTTGGCCTCTGCTCCCACAGCAGAAGAGCAAGGATTGAAAGCTGGTGCTGGACCTGTTCAGCACACAATCACCTTTACATTGGTGCCTCCATCGTTGCTTTCACTGCTAACACTCATACAGGAAAAGATTTGAATAGAATCAGTCCAGAGCCTGCTCCCTGCTGGCAGCAACACAGCACAGAATGAACAGTGGCATCTGCTCACACGGCAGAAGGACCAGCAGGGAAAGCTAGGGCTGTGTCTCTTCAGCACACAAGCAGCTTTGCAACGGGGTCACCATCATTGCAGTCTCTCCTCGGTTTCATACCTAAAAGTCCATTTGAATCCAAATAATCAGGTGGTGTCTCTCAGCTGCCCAGCAGCACAGTGAGTACAGCACGAACGTTTGACCTCTGCTCCCACAGCAGAAGAGCCAGGATTGAAAGCTGGTGCTGGACCTGTTCAGCACACAATCACCTTTACATTGGTGCCTCCATCGTTGCTTTCACTGCTCACTTTCATACAGGAAAAGCATTTGAATGGAATCAGTCCAGAGCCTGCTCTCTGCTGCGCAGCAACACATTCAGCACAGAATGAACAGTGGCATCTGCTCACACGGCAGAAGGACCAGCAGGGAAAGATAGGGCTCTGCTTCTTCATCACACAAGCAGCTTTGCAACGGGGTCACCATCATTGCAGTCTCTCCTCGGTTTCATACCTAAAAGTCCATTTGAATCCAAATTCTCAGGTGGTCTCTCTCTGCTGCCCAGCAGCCAGTGAGTACAGCACGAACGTTTGGCATCTGCTCCCACAGCAGAAGAGCCAGGATTGAAAGCTGGTGCTGGACCTGTTCAGCACACAATCACCTTTACATTGGTGCCTCCATCGTTGCTTTCACTGCTAACACTCATACAGGAAAAGCATTTGAATGGAATCAGTCCAGAGCCTGCTCTCTGCTGCGCAGCAACACAGTCAGCACAGAATGAACAGTGGATTCTGCTCGCACAGCAGAAGGACCAGCAGGGAAAGCTAGTGCTGGGCTTCTTCAGCACACAAGCAGCTTTGCAACGGGGTCACCATCATTGCAGTCTCTCCTCGGTTTCCTACCTAAAAGTCCATTTGAATCCAAATGCTCAGGTGGTTATTCTCAGCTGCCCAGCAGCACAGTGAGTACAGCACGAACGTTTGGCATCTGCTCCCACAGCAGAAGAGCAAGGATTGAAAGCTGGTGCTGGACCTGTTCAGCACACAATCCCCTTTACATTGGTGCCTCCATCGTTGCTTTCACTGCTAACACTCATACAGGAAAAGCATTTGAATGGAATCAGTCCAGAGCCTGCTCCCTGCTGGCAGCAACACAGCACAGAATGAACAGTGGCGTCCGCTCACACGGGAGAAGGATCATCAGGGAAAGCTAGTGCTGAGCCTCTTCAGCACACAAGCAGCTTTGCAACGGTGTCACCATCATTGCAGTCTCTCCTCGGTTTCATACCTAAAAGTCCATTTGAATCCAAATTCTCAGGTGGTCTCAGCTGCCCAGCAGCACAGTGAGTACAGCACGAACGTTTGGCATCTGCTCCCACAGCAGAAGAGCAAGGATTGAAAGCTGGTGCTGGACCTGTTCAGCACACAATCCCCTTTACATTGGTGCCTCCATCGTTGCTTTCACTGCTCACTTTCATACAGGAAAAGCATTGGAATGGAATCAGTCCAGAGCCTGCTCTCTGCTGCGCAGGAAGACAGTCAGCACAGAATGAACAGTGGTATCTGCTCACACGGCAGAAGGACCAGCAGGGAAAGCTAGTGCTCTGCTTCTTCAGCACACAAGCAGCTTTGCAACGGGGTCACCATCATTGCAGTCTCTCCTCTGTTTCCTACCTAAAAGTCCAATTGAATCCAAATTCTCAGGTGGTGTCTCTCAGCTGCCCAGCAGCACAGTTAGTACAGCACGAACGTTTGGCCTCTGCTCCCACAGCAGAAGAGCCAGGATTGAAAGCTGGTGCTGGACCTTTTCAGCACACAATCCCCTTTACATTGGTGCCTCCATCGTTGCTTTCACTGCTCACATTCATACAGGAAAAGCATTTGAATGGAATCAGTCCAGAGGCTGCTCTCTGCTGCGCAGCAACACAGTCAGCACAGAATGAACAGTGGCATCTGCTCACACGGCAGAAGGACCAGCAGGGAAAGCTAGTGCTGTGTCTCTTCAGCACACAAGCAGCTTTGCAACGGTGTCACCATCATTGCAGTCTCTCCTCGGTTTCCTACCTAAAAGTCCATTTGAATCCAAATTCTCAGGTGGTGTCGCTCAGCTGCCCAGCAGCACAGTGAGTACAGCACGAACGTTTGGCATCTGCTCCCACAGCAGAAGAGAGAGGATTGAAAGCTGGTGCTGGACCTGTTCAGCACACAATCCCCTTTACATTGGTGCCTCCATCGTTGCTTTCACTGCTCACTTTCATACAGGAAAAGCATTTGAATGGAATCAGTCCAGAGGCTGCTCTCTGCTGCGCAGCAACACAGTCAGCACAGAATGAACAGTGGCATCTGCTCACACGGCAGAAGGACCAGCAGGGAAAGCTAGTACTCTGCTTCTTCATCACACAAGCAGCTTTGCAACGGGGTCACCATCATTGCAGTCTCTCCTCGGTTTCCTACATAAAGTCCAATTGAATCCAAATTCTCAGGTGGTGTCTCTCAGCTGCCCAGCAGCACACTTAGTACAGCACGAACGTTTGGCCTCTGCTCCCACAGCTGAAGAGCCAGGATTGAAAGCTGGTGCTGGACCTGTTCAGCACACAATCCCCTTTACATTGGTGCCTCCATCGTTGCTTTCACTGCTCACTTTCATACAGGAAAAGCATTTGAATGGAATCAGTCCAGAGCCTGCTCTCTGCTGCGCAGGAAGACAGTCAGCACAGAATGAACAGTGGCATCTGCTCACACGGCAGAAGGACCAGCAGGGAAAGCTAGTGCTCTGCTTCTTCAGCACACAAGCAGCTTTGCAACGGGGTCACCATCATTGCAGTCTCTCCTCGGTTTCCTACCTAAAAGTCCAATTGAATCCAAATTCTCAGGTGGTGTCTCTCAGCTGCCCAGCAGCACAGTTAGTACAGCACGAACGTTTGGCCTCTGCTCCCACAGCAGAAGAGCCAGGATTGAAAGCTGGTGCTGGACCTTTTCAGCACACAATCCCCTTTACATTGGTGCCTCCATCGTTGCTTTCACTGCTCACATTCATACAGGAAAAGCATTTGAATGGAATCAGTCCAGAGGCTGCTCTCTGCTGCGCAGCAACACAGTCAGCACAGAATGAACAGTGGCATCTGCTCACACGGCAGAAGGACCAGCAGGGAAAGCTAGTGCTCTGCTTCTTCAGCACACAAGCAGCTTTGCAACGGGGTTACCATCATTGCAGTCTCTCCTCGGTTTCCTACCTAAAAGTCCATTTGAATCCAAATTCTCAGGTGGTGTCTCTCAGCTGCCCAGCAGCACAGTTAGTACAGCACGAACGTTTGGCCTCTGCTCCCACAGCAGAAGAGCCAGGATTGAAAGCTGGTGCTGGACCTGTTCAGCACACAATCACCTTTACATTGGTGCCTCCATCGTTGCTTTCACTGCTAACACTCATACAGGAAAAGCATTTGAATACAATCAGTCCAGAGCCCGCCCCCTGCTGGCAGCAACACAGCACAGAATGAACAGTGGCATCTGCTCACACGGCAGAAGGACCAGCAGGGAAAGCTAGTGCTGTGTCTCTTCAGCACACAAGCAGCTTTGCAACGGTGTCACCATCATTGCAGTCTCTCCTCGGTTTCCTACCTAAAAGTCCATTTGAATCCAAATTCTCAGGTGGTGTCGCTCAGCTGCCCAGCAGCACAGTGAGTACAGCACGAACGTTTGGCATCTGCTCCCACAGCAGAAGAGAGAGGATTGAAAGCTGGTGCTGGACCTGTTCAGCACACAATCCCCTTTACATTGGTGCCTCCATCGTTGCTTTCACTGCTCACTTTCATACAGGAAAAGCATTTGAATGGAATCAGTCCAGAGGCTGCTCTCTGCTGCGCAGCAACACAGTCAGCACAGAATGAACAGTGGCATCTGCTCACACGGCAGAAGGACCAGCAGGGAAAGCTAGTGTTCTGCTTCTTCAGCACACAAGCAGCTTTGCAACGGGGTCACCATCATTGCAGTCTCTCCTCGGTTTCCAACCTAAAAGTCCAATTGAATCCAAATTCTCAGGTGGTGTCTCTCAGCAGCCCAGCAGCACACTTAGTACAGCACGAACGTTTGGCCTCTGCTCCCACAGCTGAAGAGCCAGGATTGAAAGCTGGTTCTGGACCTGTTCAGCACACAATCCCCTTTACATTGGTGCCTCCATCGTTGCTTTCACTGCTCACTTTCATACAGGAAAAGCATTTGAATGGAATCAGTCCAGAGCCTGCTCTCTGCTGCGCAGGAAGACAGTCAGCACAGAATGAACAGTGGTATCTGCTCACACGGCAGAAGGACCAGCAGGGAAAGCTAGTGCTCTGCTTCTTCAGCACACAAGCAGCTTTGCAACGGGGTCACCATCATTGCAGTCTCTCCTCGGTTTCCTACCTAAAAGTCCAATTGAATCCAAATTCTCAGGTGGTGTCTCTCAGCTGCCCAGCAGCACAGTTAGTACAGCACGAACGTTTGGCCTCTGCTCCCACAGCAGAAGAGCCAGGATTGAAAGCTGGTGCTGGACCTTTTCAGCACACAATCCCCTTTACATTGGTGCCTCCATCGTTGCTTTCACTGCTCACTTTCATACAGGAAAAGCATTTGAATGGAATCAGTCCAGAGGCTGCTCTCTGCTGCGCAGCAACACAGTCAGCACAGAATGAACAGTGGCATCTGCTCACACGGCAGAAGGACCAGCAGGGAAAGCTAGTGCTCTGCTTCTTCAGCACACAAGCAGCTTTGCAACGGGGTTACCATCATTGCAGTCTCTCCTCGGATTCCTACCTAAAAGTCCATTTGAATCCAAATTCTCAGGTGGTGTCTCTCAGCTGCCCAGCAGCACAGTTAGTACAGCACGAACGTTTGGCATCTGCTCCCACAGCAGAAGAGCCAGGATTGAAAGCTGGTGCTGGACCTGTTCAGCACACAATCACCTTTACATTGGTGCCTCCATCGTTGCTTTCACTGCTAACACTCATACAGGAAAAGCATTTGAATAGAATCAGTCCAGAGCCCGCTCCCTGCTGGCAGCAACACAGCACAGAATGAACAGTGGCATCTGCTCACACGGCAGAAGGACCAGCAGGGAAAGCTAGTGCTGTGTCTCTTCAGCACACAAGCAGCTTTGCAACGGTGTCACCATCATTGCAGTCTCTCCTCGGTTTCCTACCTAAAAGTCCATTTGAATCCAAATTCTCAGGTGGTCTCAGCTGCCCAGCAGCACAGTGAGTACAGCACGAACGTTTGGCATCTGCTCCCACAGCAGAAGAGAGAGGATTGAAAGCTGGTGCTGGACCTGTTCAGCACACAATCACCTTTACATTGGTGCCTCCATTGTTGCTTTCACTGCTCACTTTCATACAGGAAAAGCATTTGAATGGAATCAGTCCAGAGCCTGCTCTCTGCTGCGCAGCAACACCGACAGCACAGAATGAAAAGTGGATTCTGCTCGCACAGCAGAAGGACCAGCAGGGAAAGCTAGTGCTGGGCTTCTTCAGCACACAAGCAGCTTTGCAACGGGGTCACCATCATTGCAGTCTCTCCTCGGTTTCATACCTAAAAGGCCATTTGATTCGAAATTCTCAGTTGGTCTCAGCTGCCCAGCAGCACAGTGAGTACAGCACGAACGTTTGGCATCTGCTCCCACAGCAGAAGAGCAAGGATTGAAAGCTGGTGCTGGACCTGTTCAGCACACAATCCCCTTTACATTGGTGCCTCCATCGTTGCTTTCACTGCTCACTTTCATACAGGAAAAGCATTTGAATGGAATCAGTCCAGAGCCTGCTCTCTGCTGCGCAGCAACACAGTCAGCACAGAATGAACAGTGGTATCTGCTCACACGGCAGAAGGACCAGCAGGGAAAGCTAGTGCTCTGCTTCTTCAGCACACAAGCAGCTTTGCAACGGGGTCACCATCATTGCAGTCTCTCCTCGGTTTCCTACCTAAAAGTCCAATTGAATCCAAATTCTCAGGTGGTGTCTCTCAGCTGCCCAGCAGCACAGTTAGTACAGCACGAACGTTTGGCCTCTGCTCCCACAGCAGAAGAGCCAGGATTGAAAGCTGGTGCTGGACCTTTTCAGCACACAATCCCCTTTACATTGGTGCCTCCATCGTTGCTTTCACTGCTCACTTTCATACAGGAAAAGCATTTGAATGGAATCAGTCCAGAGGCTGCTCTCTGCTGCGCAGCAAACAGTCAGCACAGAATGAACAGTGGCATCTGCTCACACGGCAGAAGGACCAGCAGGGAAAGCTAGTGCTCTGCTTCTTCAGCACACAAGCAGCTTTGCAACGGGGTTACCATCATTGCAGTCTCTCCTCGGTTTCGTACCTAAAAGTCCATTTGAATCCAAATTCTCAGGTGTGTCTCTCAGCTGCCCAGCAGCACAGTTAGTACAGCACGAACGTTTGGCCTCTGCTCCCACAGCTGAAGAGCCAGGATTGAAAGCTGGTGCTGGACCTGTTCAGCACACAATCACCTTTACATTGGTGCCTCCATCGTTGCTTTCACTGCTAACACTCATACAGGAAAAGCATTTGAATAGAATCCGTCCAGAGCCTGCTCCCTGCTGGCAGCAACACAGCACAGAATGAACAGTGGCATCTGCTCACACGGCAGAAGGACCAGCAGGGAAAGCTCGGGCTGTGTCTCTTCAGCACACAAGCAGCTTTGCAACGGGGTTACCATCATTGCAGTCTCTCCTCGGTTTCCTACCTAAAAGTCCAATTGAATCCAAATTCTCAGGTGGTGTCTCTCAGCTGCCCAGCAGCACAGTTAGTACAGCACGAACGTTTGGCCTCTGCTCCCACAGCAGAAGAGCCAGGATTGAAAGCTGGTGCTGGACCTGTTCAGCACACAATCACCTTTACATTGGTGCCTCCATCGTTGCTTTCACTGCTAACACTCATACAGGAAAAGCATTTGAATAGAATCAGTCCAGAGCCTGCTCCCTGCTGGCAGCAACACAGCACAGAATGAACAGTGGCATCTGCTCACACGGCAGAAGGGACCAGCAGGGAAAGCTGGGGCTGTGTCTCTTCAGCACACAAGCAGCTTTGCAACGGGGTTACCATCATTGCAGTCTCTCCTCGGTTTCATACCTAAAAGTCCATTTGAATCCAAATTCTCAGGTGGTGTCTCTCAGCTGCCCAGCAGCACAGTTAGTACAGCACGAACGTTTGGCCTCTGCTCCCACAGCAGATTAGCCAGGATTGAAAGCTGGTGCTGGACCTGTTCAGCACACAATCCCCTTTACATTGGTGCCTCCATCGTTGCTTTCACTGCTCACTTTCATACAGGAAAAGCATTTGAATGGAATCAGTCCAGAGGCTGCTCTCTGCTGCGCAGGAACACAGTCAGCACAGAATGAACAGTGGCATCTGCTCACACGGCAGAAGGACCAGCAGGGAAAGCTAGTGCTCTGCTTCTTCAGCACACAAGCAGCTTTGCAACGGGGTCACCATCATTGCAGTCTCTCCTCGGCTTCATACCTAAAAGTCCATTTGAATCCGAATTCTCATGTGGTGTCTCTCAGCTGCCCAGCAGCACACTTAGTACAGCACGAACATTTGGCCTCTGCTCCCACAGCAGAAGAGCCAGGATTGAAAGCTGGTGCTGAACCTGTTCAGCACACAATCCCCTTTACATTGGTGCCTCCATCGTTGCTTTCACTGCTCACTTTCATACAGGAAAAGCATTTGAATGGAAT
Organism: Pezoporus flaviventris; assembly: GCF_033815535.1. NCBI lineage: Eukaryota > Metazoa > Chordata > Aves > Psittaciformes > Psittacidae > Pezoporus > Pezoporus flaviventris. Next base: position 134,104 of record NW_026892738.1, on the reverse strand, counting down.
CAGTCCAGAGCCTGCTCTCTGCTGCGCAGGAAGACAGTCAGCACAGAATGAACAGTGGTATGTGCTCACACGGCAGAAGGACCAGCAGGGAAAGCTAGTGCTCTGCTTCTTCAGCACACAAGCAGCTTTGCAACGGGGTCACCATCATTGCAGTCTCTCCTCGGTTTCCTACCTAAAAGTCCATTTGAATCCAAATTCTCAGGTGGTGTCTCTCAGCTGCCCAGCAGCACAGTTAGTACAGCACGAACGTTTGGCCTCTGCTCCCACAGCAGAAGAGCCAGGATTGAAAGCTGGTGCTGGACCTGTTCAGCACACAATCCCCTTTACATTGGTGCCTCCATCGTTGCTTTCACTGCTCACTTTCATACAGGAAAAGCATTTGAATGGAATCAGTCCAGAGGCTGCTCTCTGCTGCGCAGCAACACAGTCAGCACAGAATGAACAGTGGCATCTGCTCACACGGCAGAAGGACCAGCAGGGAAAGCTAGTGCTCTGCTTCTTCAGCACACAAGCAGCTTTGCAACGGGGTTACCATCATTGCAGTCTCTCCTCGGATTCCTACCTAAAAGTCCATTTGAATCCAAATTCTCAGGTGGTGTCTCTCAGCTGCCCAGCAGCACAGTTAGTACAGCACGAACGTTTGGCCTCTGCTCCCACAGCAGAAGAGCCAGGATTGAAAGCTGGTGCTGGACCTGTTCAGCACACAATCACCTTTACATTGGTGCCTCCATCGTTGCTTTCACTGCTAACACTCATACAGGAAAAGCATTTGAATAGAATCAGTCCAGAGCCCGCTCCCTGCTGGCAGCAACACAGCACAGAATGAACAGTGGCATCTGCTCACACGGCAGAAGGACCAGCAGGGAAAGCTAGTGCTGTGTCTCTTCAGCACACAAGCAGCTTTGCAACGGTGTCACCATCATTGCAGTCTCTCCTCGGTTTCCTACCTAAAAGTCCATTTGAATCCAAATTCTCAGGTGGTCTCAGCTGCCCAGCAGCACAGTGAGTACAGCACGAACGTTTGGCATCTGCTCCCACAGCAGAAGAGAGAGGATTGAAAGCTGGTGCTGGACCTGTTCAGCACACAATCACCTTTACATTGGTGCCTCCATTGTTGCTTTCACTGCTCACTTTCATACAGGAAAAGCATTTGAATGGAATCAGTCCAGAGCCTGCTCTCTGCTGCGCAGCAACACCGACAGCACAGAATGAAAAGTGGATTCTGCTCGCACAGCAGAAGGACCAGCAGGGAAAGCTAGTGCTGGGCTTCTTCAGCACACAAGCAGCTTTGCAACGGGGTCACCATCATTGCAGTCTCTCCTCGGTTTCATACCTAAAAGGCCATTTGATTCGAAATTCTCAGTTGGTCTCAGCTGCCCAGCAGCACAGTGAGTACAGCACGAACGTTTGGCATCTGCTCCCACAGCAGAAGAGCAAGGATTGAAAGCTGGTGCTGGACCTGTTCAGCACACAATCACCTTTACATTGGTGCCTCCATCGTTGCTTTCACTGCTAACACTCATACAGGAAAAGCATTTGAATAGAATCAGTCCAGAGCCTGCTCCCTGCTGGCAGCAACACAGCACAGAATGAACAGTGGCATCTGCTCGCACAGCAGAAGGACCAGCAGGGAAAGCTAGGGCTGTGTCTCTTCAGCACACAAGCAGCTTTGCAACGGGGTCACCATCATTGCAGTCTCTCCTCGGTTTCATACCTAAAAGTCCATTTGAATCCAAATAATCAGGTGGTGTCTCTCAGCTGCCCAGCAGCACAGTGAGTACAGCACGAACGTTTGGCCTCTGCTCCCACAGCAGAAGAGCCAGGATTGAAAGCTGGTGCTGGACCTGTTCAGCACACAATCCCCTTTACATTGGTGCCTCCATCGTTGCTTTCACTGCTCACTTTCATACAGGAAAAGCATTTGAATGGAATCAGGCCAGAGCCTGCTCTCTGCTGCGCAGCAACACAGTCAGCACAGAATGAACAGTGGCATCTGCTCACACGGCAGAAGGACCAGCAGGGAAAGCTAGGGCTCTGCTTCTTCAGCACACCAGCGGCTTTGCAACGGGGTCACCATCATTGCAGTCTCTCCTCGGTTTCATACCTAAAAGTCCATTTGAATCCAAATTCTCAGGTGGATATTCTCAGCTGCCCAGCAGCACAGTGAGTACAGCACGAACGTTTGGCCTCTGCTCCCTCAGCAGAAGAGCCAGGATTGAAAGCTGGTGCTGGACGTGTTCAGCACACAATCCCCTTTACATTGGTGCCTCCATCGTTGCTTTCACTGCTCACTTTCATACAGGAAAAGCATTTGAATGGAATCAGTCCAGAGGCTGCTCTCTGCTGCGCAGCAACACAGTCAGCACAGAATGAACAGTGGCATCTGCTCACACGGCAGAAGGACCAGCAGGGAAAGCTAGTGCTCTGCTTCTTCATCACACAAGCAGCTTTGCAACGGGGTCACCATCATTGCAGTCTCTCCTCGGTTTCCTACCTAAAAGTCCAATTGAATCCAAATTCTCAGGTGGTGTCTCTCAGCTGCCCAGCAGCACAGTTAGTACAGCACGAACGTTTGGCCTCTGCTCCCACAGCAGAAGAGCCAGGATTGAAAGCTGGTGCTGAACCTGTTCAGCACACAATCCCCTTTACATTGGTGCCTCCATCGTTGCTTTCACTGCTCACTTTCATACAGGAAAAGCATTTGAATGGAATCAGTCCAGAGCCTGCTCTCTGCTGCGCAGCAACACAGTCAGCACAGAATGAACAGTGGTATCTGCTCACACGGCAGAAGGACCAGCAGGGAAAGCTAGTGCTCTGCTTCTTCAGCACACAAGCAGCTTTGCAACGGGGTCACCATCATTGCAGTCTCTCCTCGGTTTCCTACCTAAAAGTCCAATTGAATCCAAATTCTCAGGTGGTGTCTCTCAGCTGCCCAGCAGCACAGTTAGTACAGCACGAACGTTTGGCCTCTGCTCCCACAGCAGAAGAGCCAGGATTGAAAGCTGGTGCTGGACCTTTTCAGCACACAATCCCCTTTACATTGGTGCCTCCATCGTTGCTTTCACTGCTCACTTTCATACCGGAAAAGCATTTGAATGGAATCAGTCCAGAGGCTGATCTCTGCTGCGCAGCAAAACAGTCAGCACAGAATGAACAGTGGCATCTGCTCACACGGCAGAAGGACCAGCAGGGAAAGCTAGTGCTCTGCTTCTTCAGCACACAAGCAGCTTTGCAACGGGGTCACCATCATTGCAGTCTCTCCTCGGTTTCCTACCTAAAAGTCCATTTGAATCCAAATTCTTAGGTGGTGTCGCTCAGCTGCCCAGCAGCACAGTTAGTACAGCACGAACGTTTGGCCTCTGCTCCCACAGCAGAAGAGCCAGGATTGAAAGCTGGTGCTGGACCTGTTCAGCACACAATCACCTTTACATTGGTGCCTCCATCGTTGCTTTCACTGCTAACACTCATACAGGAAAAGCATTTGAATAGAATCCGTCCAGAGCCTGCTCCCTGCTGGCAGCAACACAGCACAGAATGAACAGTGGCATCTGCTCACACGGCAGAAGGACCAGCAGGGAAAGCTCGGGCTGTGTCTCTTCAGCACACAAGCAGCTTTGCAACGGGGTTACCATCATTGCAGTCTCTCCTCGGTTTCCTACCTAAAAGTCCAATTGAATCCAAATTCTCAGGTGGTGTCTCTCAGCTGCCCAGCAGCACAGTTAGTACAGCACGAACGTTTGGCCTCTGCTCCCACAGCAGAAGAGCCAGGATTGAAAGCTGGTGCTGGACCTGTTCAGCACACAATCACCTTTACATTGGTGCCTCCATCGTTGCTTTCACTGCTAACACTCATACAGGAAAAGCATTTGAATAGAATCAGTCCAGAGCCTGCTCCCTGCTGGCAGCAACACAGCACAGAATGAACAGTGGCATCTGCTCACACGGCAGAAGGACCAGCAGGGAAAGCTGGGGCTGTGTCTCTTCAGCACACAAGCAGCTTTGCAACGGGGTTACCATCATTGCAGTCTCTCCTCGGTTTCATACCTAAAAGTCCATTTGAATCCAAATTCTCAGGTGGTGTCTCTCAGCTGCCCAGCAGCACAGTTAGTACAGCACGAACGTTTGGCCTCTGCTCCCACAGCAGATTAGCCAGGATTGAAAGCTGGTGCTGGACCTGTTCAGCACACAATCCCCTTTACATTGGTGCCTCCATCGTTGCTTTCACTGCTCACTTTCATACAGGAAAAGCATTTGAATGGAATCAGTCCAGAGGCTGCTCTCTGCTGCGCAGGAACACAGTCAGCACAGAATGAACAGTGGCATCTGCTCACACGGCAGAAGGACCAGCAGGGAAAGCTAGTGCTCTGCTTCTTCAGCACACAAGCAGCTTTGCAACGGGGTCACCATCATTGCAGTCTCTCCTCGGCTTCATACCTAAAAGTCCATTTGAATCCGAATTCTCATGTGGTGTCTCTCAGCTGCCCAGCAGCACACTTAGTACAGCACGAACATTTGGCCTCTGCTCCCACAGCAGAAGAGCCAGGATTGAAAGCTGGTGCTGAACCTGTTCAGCACACAATCCCCTTTACATTGGTGCCTCCATCGTTGCTTTCACTGCTCACTTTCATACAGGAAAAGCATTTGAATGGAATCAGTCCAGAGCCTGCTCTCTGCTGCGCAGGAAGACAGTCAGCACAGAATGAACAGTGGTATGTGCTCACACGGCTGAAGGACCAGCAGGGAAAGCTAGTGCTGTGTCTCTTCAGCACACAAGCAGCTTTGCAACGGGGTCACCATCATTGCAGTCTCTCCTCGGTTTCCTACCTAAAAGTCCATTTGAATCCAAATTCTCAGGTGGTGTCTCTCAGCTGCCCAGCAGCACACTTAGTACAGCACGAACGTTTGGCCTCTGCTCCCACAGCAGAAGAGCCAGGATTGAAAGCCGGTGCTGGACCTGTTCAGCACACAATCACTTTTACATTGGTACCTCCATCGTTGCTTTCACTGCTCACTTTCATACAGGAAAAGCATTTGAATGGAATCAGTCCAGAGGCTGCTCTCTCCTGCGCAGCAACACAGTCAGCACATAATGAACAGTGGCATCTGCTCACACGGCAGAAGGACCAGCAGGGAAAGCTAGTGCTCTGCTTCTTCAGCACACAAGCAGCTTTGCAACGGGGTCACATCATTGCAGTCTCTCCTCGGTTTCATACCTAAAAGTCCATTTGAATCCAAATTCTCAGGTGGTGTCTCTCAGCTGCCCAGTAACACAGTGAGTACAGCACGAACGTTTGGCATCTGCTCCCACAGCAGAAGAGCAAGGATTGAAAGCTGGTGCTGGACCTGTTCAGCACACAATCACCTTTACATTCGTGCCTCCATCGTTGCTTTCACTGCTAACACTCATACAGGAAAAGCATTTGAATAGAATCAGTCCAGAGCCTGCTCCCTGCTGGCAGCAACACAGCACAGAATGAACAGTGGCATCTGCTCACACGGCAGAAGGACCAGCAGGGAAAGCTGGGGCTGTGTCTCTCCAGCACACAAGCAGCTTTGCAACGGGGTTACCATCATTGCAGTCTCTCCTCGGTTTCATACCTAAAAGTCCATTTGAATCCAAATTCTCAGGTGGTGTCTCTCAGCTGCCCAGCAGCACAGTTAGTACAGCACGAACGTTTGGCCTCTGCTCCCACAGCAGATTAGCCAGGATTGAAAGCTGGTGCTGGACCTGTTCAGCACACAATCCCCTTTACATTGGTGCCTCCATCGTTGCTTTCACTGCTCACTTTCATACAGGAAAAGCATTTGAATGGAATCAGTCCAGAGGCTGCTCTCTGCTGCGCAGGAACACAGTCAGCACAGAATGAACAGTGGCATCTGCTCACACGGCAGAAGGACCAGCAGGGAAAGCTAGTGCTCTGCTTCTTCAGCACACAAGCAGCTTTGCAACGGGGTCACCATCATTGCAGTCTCTCCTCGGCTTCATACCTAAAAGTCCATTTGAATCCGAATTCTCATGTGGTGTCTCTCAGCTGCCCAGCAGCACACTTAGTACAGCACGAACGTTTGGCCTCTGCTCCCACAGCAGAAGAGCCAGGATTGAAAGCTGGTGCTGAACCTGTTCAGCACACAATCCCCTTTACATTGGTGCCTCCATCGTTGCTTTCACTGCTCACTTTCATACAGGAAAAGCATTTGAATAGAATCAGTCCAGAGCCTGCTCCCTGCTGGCAGCAACACAGCACAGAATGAACAGTGGCATCTGCTCACACGGCAGAAGGACCAGCAGGGAAAGCTAGTGCTGTGTCTCTTCAACACACAAGCAGCTTTGCAACGGGGTCACCATCATTGCAGTCTCTCCTCGGTTTCCTACCTAAAAGTCCATTTGAATCCAAATTCTCAGGTGGTGTCTCTCAGCTGCCCAGCAGCACAGTTAGTACAGCACGAACGTTTGGCCTCTGCTCCCACAGCAGAAGAGCCAGGATTGAAAGATGGTGCTGGACCTGTTCAGCACACAATCCCCTTTACATTGGTGCCTCCATCGTTGCTTTCACTGCTCACTTTCATACCGGAAAAGCATTTGAATAGAATCAGTCCAGAGGCTGCTCTCTGCTGCGCAGCAACACAGTCAGCACAGAATGAACAGTGGATTCTGCTCGCACAGCAGAAGGACCAGCAGGGAAAGCTAGTGCTGGGCTTCTTCAGCACACAAGCAGCTTTGCAACGGGGTTACCATCATTGCAGTCTCTCCTCGGTTTCATACCTGAAAGTCCATTTGAATCCAAAATCTTAGGTGGTGTCTCGTAGCTGCCCAGCAGCACAGTTAGTACAGCACGAACGTTTGGCGTCTGCTCCCACAGCAGAAGAGCCAGGATTGAAAGCTGGTGCTGGACCTGTTCAGCACACAATCACTTTTACATTGGTACCTCCATCGTTGCTTTCACTGCTCACTTTCATACAGGAAAAGCATTTGAATGGAATCAGGCCAGAGGCTGCTCTCTGCTGCGCAGCAGCACAGTCAGCACAGAATGAACAGTGGCATCTGCTCACACGGCAGAAGGACCAGCAGGTAAAGCTAGTGCTCTGCTTCTTCAGCACACAAGCAGCTTTGCAACGGGGTCACATCATTGCAGTCTCTCCTCGGTTTCATACCTAAAAGTCCATTTGAATCCAAATTCTCAGGTGGTGTCTCTCAGCTGCCCAGTAACACAGTGAGTACAGCACGAACGTTTGGCATCTGCTCCCACAGAAGAAGAGCAAGGATTGAAAGCTGGTGCTGGACCTGTTCAGCACAAAATGCCCTTTGCATCGGTGCCTCCATCGTTGCTTTCACTGCTAACACTCATACCGGAAAAGCATTTGAATAGAATCAGTCCAGAGCCTGCTCTCTGCTGCGCAGGAACACAGTCAGCACAGAATGAACAGTGGCATCTGCTCACACGGCAGAAGGACCAGCAGGGAAAGCTAGTGCTCTGCCTCTTCAGCACACAAGCAGCTTTGCAACGGTGTCACCATCATTGCAGTCTCTCCTCGGTTTCCTACCTAAAAGTCCATTTGAATCCAAATTCTCAGGTGGTGTCGCTCAGCTGCCCAGCAGCACAGTGAGTACAGCACGAACGTTTGGCCTCTGCTCCCACAGCAGAAGAGCCAGGATTGAAAGCTGGTGCTGGACCTGTTCAGCACACAATCCCCTTTACATTGGTGCCTCCATCGTTGCTTTCACTGCTAACACTCATACAGGAAAAGCATTTGAATAGAATCCGTCCAGAGCCAGCTCCCTGCTGGCAGCAACACAGCACAGAATGAACAGTGGCATCTGCTCACACGGCAGAAGGACCAGCAGGGAAAGCTAGTGCTGTGTCTCTTCAGCACACAAGCAGCTTTGCAACGGGGTTACCATCATTGCAGTCTCTCCTCGGTTTCGTACCTAAAAGTCCATTTGAATCCAAATTCTTAGATGGTGTCTCTCAGCTGCCCAGCAGCACAGTAAGTACAGCACGAACGTTTGGCCTCTGCTCCCACAGCAGAAGAGCCAGGATTGAAAGCTGGGGCTGGAACTGTTCAGCACACAATCCCCTTTACATTGGTGCATCCATCGTTGCTTTCACTGCTCACTTTCATACAGGAAAAGCATTTGAATGGAATCAGTCCAGAGACTGCTCTCTGCTGCGCAGCAACACAGTCAGCACAGAAAGAACAGTGGCATCTGCTCACACGGCAGAAGGAGCAGCAGGGAAAGCTAGTGCTCTGCTTCTTCAGCACACAAGCAGCTTTGCAACGGGGTCACCATCATTGCAGTCTCTCCTCGGTTTCCTACCTAAAAGTCCAATTGAATCCAAATTCTCAGGTGGTGTCTCTCAGCTGCCCAGCAGCACAGTTAGTACAGCACGAACGTTTGGCCTCTGCTCCCACAGCAGAAGAGCCAGGATTGAAAGCTGGTGCTGGACCTGTTCAGCACACAATCCCCTTTACATTGGTGCCTCCATCGTTGCTTTCACTGCTCACTTTCATACAGGAAAAGCATTTGAATGGAATCAGTCCAGAGCCTGCTCTCTGCTGCGCAGCAACACAGTCAGCACAGAATGAACAGTGGTATCTGCTCACACGGCAGAAGGACCAGCAGGGAAAGCTAGTGCTCTGCTTCTTCAGCACACAAGCAGCTTTGCAACGGGGTCACCATCATTGAGGTCTCTCCTCGGTTTCATACCTAAAAGTCCATTTGAATCCAAATTCTCAGGTGGTCTCAGCTGCCCAGTAGCACAGTGACTACAGCACGAACGTTTGGCATCTGCTCCCACAGCAGAAGAGCAAGGATTGAAAGCTGGTGCTGGACCTGTTCAGCACACAATCACCTTTACATTGGTGCCTCCATCGTTGCTTTCACTGCTAACACTCATACAGGTTAAAGCATTTTGAATAGTATCAGTCCAGAGCCTGCTCTCTGCTGCGCAGCAACACAGTCAGCACAGAATGAACAGTGGCATCTGCTCACACGGCAGAAGGACCAGCAGGGAAAGCTAGTGCTCTGCTTCTTCAGCACACAAGCAGCTTTGCAACGGGGTCACCATCATTGCAGTCTCTCCTCGGATTCCTACCTAAAAGTCCATTTGAATCCAAATTCTCAGGTGGTGTCTCTCAGCTGCCCAGCAGCACAGTTAGTACAGCACGAACGTTTGGCCTCTGCTCCCACAGCAGAAGAGCCAGGATTGAAAGCTGGTGCTGGACCTGTTCAGCACACAATCCCCTTTACATTGGTGCCTCCATCGTTGCTTTCACTGCTCACTTTCATACAGGAAAAGCATTTGAATGGAATCAGTCCAGAGCCTGCTCTCTGCGCAGCAACACAGCACAGAATGAACAGAGGCATCTGCTCACACGGCAGAAGGACCAGCAGGAAAGCTAGTGCTGTGTCTCTTCAGCACACAAGCAGCTTTGCAGCGGGGTCACCATCATTGCAGTCTCTCCCCGTTTCATACCTAAAAGTCCATTTGAAATCCAAATTCTCAGGTGGTCTCTCTCAGCTGCCCCGCAGCACAGTGAGTACAGCACGAACGTTTGGCCTCTGCTCCCACAGCAGAAGAGCCAGGATTGAAAGCTGCTGCTGGACCTGTTCAGCACACAATCCCCTTTACATTGGTGCATCCATCGTTGCTTTCACTGCTCACTTTCATACAGGAAAAGCATTTGAATGGAATCAGTCCAGAGGCTTCTCTCTGCTGCGCAGCAACACAGTCAGCTCAGAATGAACAGTGGCATCTGCTCACACGGCAGAAGGACCAGCAGGGAAAGCTAGTGCTCTGCTTCTTCAGCACACAAGCAGCTTTGCAACGGGGTCACCATCATTGCAGTCTCGGCTTCATACCTAAAAGTCCATTTGAATCCAAATTCTCAGGTGGTGTCTCTCAGCTGCCCAGCAGCACAGTTAGTACAGCACGAACGTTTGGCCTCTGCTCCCACAGCAGAAGAGCAAGGATTGAAAGCTGGTGCTGGACCTGTTCAGCACACAATCCCCTTTACATTGGTGCCTCCATCGTTGCTTTCACTGCTAACACTCATACAGGAAAAGCATTTGAATAGAATCAGTCCAGAGCCTGCTCCCTGCTGGCAGCAACACAGCACAGAATGAACAGTGGCATCTGCTCACACGGCAGAAGGACCAGCAGGGAAAGCTAGTGCTGGGCCTCTTCAGCACACAAGCAGCTTTGCAACGGGTGTCACCATCATTGCAGTCTCTCCTCGGTTTCATACCTAAAAGTCCATTTGAATCCAAATTCTCTGGTGGTCTCTCTCAGCTGCCCAGCAGCACAGTGAGAACAGCACGAACGTTTGGCCTCTGCTCCCACAGCAGAAGAGCCAGGATTGAAAGCTGGTGCTGGACCTGTTCAGCACACAATCCCCTTTACATTGGTGCCTCCATCGTTGCTTTCACTGCTCACTTTCATACAGGAAAAGCATTGAAATGGAATCAGTCCAGAGACTGCTCTCTGCTGCGCAGGAACACAGTCAGCACAGAATGAACAGTGGCATCTGCTCACACGGCAGAAGGACCAGCAGGGAAAGCTAGTGCTCTGCTTCTCCAGCCGCACAAGCAGCTTTGCAACGGGGTCACCATCATTGCAGTCTCTCCTCGGTTTCCTACCTAAAAGTCCATTTGAATCCCAAATTCTCAGGTGGTGTCTCTCAGCTGCCCAGCAGCACAGTGAGTACAGGCACGAAGGTTTGGCCTCTGCTCCACAGCAGAAGAGCCAGGATTGAAAGCTGGTGCTGGACCTGTTCAGCACACAATCACTTTTACATTGGTGCCTCCATCGTTGCTTTCACTGCTCACTTTCATACAGGAAAAAGCATTTGAATGGAATCAGTCCAGAGCCTGCTCTCTGCTGCGCAGGAACACAGTCAGCACAGAATGAACAGTGGCATCTGCTCACACGGCAGAAGGATCATCAGGGAAAGCTAGTGCTCTGCTTCTGCAGGGCACAAGCAGCTTTGCACCGGGGTCACTATCATTGCAGTCTCGCCTCGGTTTCATACCTAAAAGTCCATTTGAATCCAAATTCTCAGCTGGTCTCTCTCAGCTGCCCAGCAGCACAGTGAGAACAGCACGAACGTTTGGCATCTGCTCCTACCGCAGAAGAGCCAGGATTGAAAGCTGGTGCTGGACCTGTTCAGCACACAATCCCCTTTACATTGGTGCCTCCATCGTTGCTTCACTGCTCACTTTCATTACAGGAAAAGCATTTGAATAGAATCAGTCCAGAGCCTGCTCCCTGCTGCGCAGCAACACAGGTCAGCACAGAATGAACAGTGGATTCTGCTCGCACAGCAGAAGGACCAGCAGGGAAATCTAGTGCTGATCTTCTTCAGCACTCAGAGCAGCTTTGCAACCGGGTTACCATCATTGAGGTCTCTCCTCGGTTTCAATACCTAAAAGTCCATTTGAATCCAAATTCTCAGGTGGTGTCTCTCAGCTGCCCAGCAGCACAGTTAGTACAGCACGAACGTTTGGCCTCTGCTCCCACAGCAGAAGAGCCAGGATTGAAAGCTGGTGCTGGACCTGTTCAGCACACAATAACTTTTACATTGGTGCATTCATCGTTGCTTTCACTGCTCACTTTCATACAGGAAAAGAATTTGAATGGAATCAGTCCAGAGCCTGCTCTCTGCTGGCCAGCAACACAGTCAGCACAGAATGAACAGTGGCATCTGCTCACACGGCAGAAGGAGCAGCAGGGAAAGCTCGTGCTGTGTCTCTTCAGCACACAAGCCGCTTTGCAATGGGGTCACCATCATTGCAGTCTCTCCTCGGTTTCCTACCTAAAAGTCCATTTGAATCCAAATTCTCAGGTGGTCTCTCTCAGCTGCCCAGCAGCACAGTGAGTACAGCACGAACGTTTGGCCTCTGCTCCCACAGCAGAAGAGCCAGGATTGAAAGCTGGTGCTGGACCTGTTCAGCACACAATCCCCTTTACATTGGTGCCTCCATCGTTGCTTTCACTGCTCACTTTCATACAGGAAAAGCATTTGAATGGAATCAGTCCAGAGCCTGCTCTCTGTGCGCAGCAACACAGTCAGCACAGAATGAACAGTGGCATCTGCTCACACGGCAGAAGGACCAGCAGGGAAAGCTAGTTCTCTGCTTCTTCATCACACAAGCAGCTTTGCAACGGGGTCACCATCATTGCAGTCTCTCCTCGGTTTCCTACCTAAAAGTCCATTGAATCCAAATTCTCAGGTGGTGTCTCTCAGCTGCCCAGCAGCACAGTTAGTACAGCACGAACGTTTGGCCTCTGCTCCCACAGCAGAAGAGCCAGGATTGAAAGCTGGTGCTGGACCTGTTCAGCCACACAATCACTTTTACATTGGTGCCTCCATCGTTGCTTTCACTGCTCACTTTCAATACAGAAAAGCATTTGAATGGAATCCGTCCAGAGGCTGCTCTCTGCTGCGCAGGAACACAGTCAGCACAGAATGAACAGTGGCATCTGCTCACACGGCAGAAGGAGCAGCAGGGAAAGCTAGTGCTGATCTTCTCCAGCGCACAAGCAGCTTTGCAACGGGGTCACCATCATTGCAGTCTCTCCTCGGTTTCATACCTAAAAGTCCATTTGAATCCAAATTCTCAGGTGGTCTCTCTCAGCTGCCCAGCAGCACAATGAGAACAGCACGAACGTTTGGCATCTGCTCCCACAGCAGAAGAGCCAGGATTGAAAGCTGGTGATGGACCTGTTCAGCACACAATCCCCTTTTACATTGGTGCCTCCATCGTTGCTTTCACTGCTCACTTTCATACAGGAAAAGCATTAGAAAAGAATCAGTCCAGAGCCTGCTCCCTGCTGCGCAGCAAAACAGTCAGCACAGAATGAACAGTGGATTCTGCTCGCACAGCAGAAGGACCAGCAGGGAAAGCTAGTGCTGATCTTCTTCAGCACACAAGCAGCTTTGCAACGGGGTCACCATCATTGCAGTCTCTCCTCGGTTTCCTACCTAAAAGTCCATTTGAATCCAAATTCTCAGGTGGTGTCTCTCAGCTGCCCAGCAGCACAGTTAGTACAGCACGAACGTTTGGCCTCTGCTCCCACAGCAGAAGAGCCAGGATTGAAAGCTGGTGCTGGACCTGTTCAGCACACAATCACTTTTACATTGGTGCATTCATCGTTGCTTTCACTGCTCACTTTCATACAGGAAAAGCATTTGAATGGAATCAGTCCAGAGCTGCTCTCTGCTGCGCAGGAACACAGTCAGCACAGAATGAACAGTGGCATCTGCTCACACGGCAGAAGGAGCAGCAGGGAAAGCTCGTGCTGTGTCTCTTCAGCACACAAGCCGCTTTGCAATGGGGTCACCATCATTGCAGTCTCTCCTCGGTTTCCTACCTAAAAGTCCATTTGAATCCAAATTCTCAGGTGGTCTCTCTCAGCTGCCAGCAGCACAGTGAGTACAGCAAACGAACGTTTTGGCCTCTGCTCCCACAGCAGAAGAGCCAGGATTGAAAGCTGGTGCTGGACCTGTTCAGCACACAATCCCCTTTACATTGGTGCCTCCATCGTTGCTTTCACTGCTCACTTTCATACAGGAAAAGCATTTGAATGGAATCAGTCCAGAGCCTGCTCTCTGCTGCGCAGCAACACAGTCAGCACAGAATGAACAGTGGCATCTGCTCACACGGCAGAAGGACCAGCAGGGAAAGCTAGTTCTCTGCTTCTTCATCACACAAGCAGCTTTGCAACGGGGTCACCATCATTGCAGTCTCTCCTCGTTTCCTACCTAAAAGTCCAAATTGAATCAAATTCTCAGGTGGTGTCTCTCAGCTGCCCAGCAGCACAGTTAGTACAGCACGAACGTTTGGCCTCTGCTCCCACAGCAGAAGAGCCAGGATTGAAAGCTGGTGCTGGACCTGTTCAGCACACAATCACTTTTACATTGGTGCCTCCATCGTTGCTTTCACTGCTCACTTTCATACAGGAAAAGCATTTGAATGGAATCCGTCCAGAGGCTGCTCTCTGCTGCGCAGGACACAGTCAGCACAGAATGAACAGTGGCATCTGCTCACACGGCAGAAGGAGCAGCAGGGAAAGCTAGTGCTGATCTTCTCCAGCGCACAAGCAGCTTTGCAACGGGGTCACCATCATTGCAGTCTCTCCTCGGTTTCATACCTAAAAGTCCATTTGAATCCAAATTCTCAGGTGGTCTCTCTCAGCGGCCCAGCAGCACAATGAGAACAGCACGAACGTTTGGCATCTGCTCCCACAGCAGAAGAGCCAGGATTGAAAGCTGGTGCTGACCTGTTCAGCACACAATCCCCTTTACATTGGTGCCTCCATCGTTGCTTTCACTGCTCACTTTCATACAGGAAAAGCATTAGAAAAGAATCAGTCCAGAGCCTGCTCCCTGCTGCGCAGCAAAACAGTCAGCACAGAATGAACAGTGGATTCTGCTCGCACAGCAGAAGGACCAGCAGGGAAAGCTAGTGCTGATCTTCTTCAGCACACAAGCAGCTTTGCAACGGGGTCACCATCATTGCAGTCTCTACTCGGTTTCCTACCTAAAGTCCATTTGAATCCAAATTCTCAGGTGGTGTCTCTCAGCTGCCCAGCAGCACAGTTAGTACAGCACGAACGTTTGGCCTCTGCTCCCACAGCAGAAGAGCCAGGATTGAAAGCTGGTGCTGGACCTGTTCAGCACACAATCACTTTTACATTGGTGCATTCATCGTTGCTTCCACTGCTCACTTTCATACAGGAAAAGCATTTGAATGGAATCAGTCCAGAGGCTGCTCTCTGCTGCGCAGCAACACAGTCAGCACAGAATGAACAGTGGCATCTGCTCACACGGCAGAAGGAGCAGCAGGGAAAGCTAGTGCTCTGCTTCTCCAGCGCAAAAGCAGCTTTGCAAAGGGGTCACCATCATTGCAGTCTCTCCTCGGTTTTCATACCTAAAGTCCATTTGAATCCAAATTCTCAGGTGGTCTCTCTCAGCTGCCCAGCAGCACACTGAGAACAGCATGAACGTTTGGCATCTGCTCCCACAGCAGAAGAGCCAGGATTGAAAGCTGGTGCTGGACCTGTTCAGCACACAATCCCCTTTACATTGGTGCCTCCATCGTTGCTTTCACTGCTCACTTTCATACAGGAAAAGCATTAGAAAAGAATCAGTCCAGAGCCTGCTCCCTGCTGCGCAGCAAAACAGTCAGCACAGAATGAACAGTGGATTCTGCTCGCACAGCCAGAAGGACCAGCAGGGAAAGCTAGTGCTGATCTTCTTCAGCACACAAGCAGCTTTGCAACGGGCTTACCATCATTGCAGTCTCTCCTGGGTTTCATACCTAAAAGTCCATTTGAATCCAAATTCTCAGGTGGTGTCTCTCAGCTGCCCAGCAGCACAGTTAGTACAGCACGAACGTTTGGCGTCTGCTCCCACAGCAGAAGAGCCAGGATTGAAAGCTGGTGCTGGACCTGTTCAGCACACAATCCCCTTTACATTGGTGCCTCCATCGTTGCTTTCACTGCTCACTTTCATACAGGAAAAGCATTGAATGGAATCAGTCCAGAGCCTGCCTCTCTGCTGCGCAGCAACACAGTCAGCACAGAATGAACAGTGGCATCTGCTCACACGGCAGAAGGAGCAGCAGGGAAAGCTAGTGCTGTGTCTCTTCAGCACACAAGCAGCTTTGCAACGGGGTCACCATCATTGCAGTCTCTCCTCGGTTTCATACCTAAAAGTCCATTTGAATCCAAATTCTCAGGTGGTCTCTCTCAGCTGCCCAGCAGCACAGTGAGTACAGCACGAAGGTTTGGCCTCTGCTCCCACAGCAGAAGAGCCAGGATTGAAAGCTGGTGCTGGGCCTGTTCCACACACAATCCCCTTTACAT
Organism: Pezoporus flaviventris; assembly: GCF_033815535.1. Lineage (NCBI taxonomy): Eukaryota > Metazoa > Chordata > Aves > Psittaciformes > Psittacidae > Pezoporus > Pezoporus flaviventris. The sequence continues at coordinate 118,235 of NW_026892738.1, read as the reverse complement.
TGGTGCCTCCATCGTTGCTTTCACTGCTAACACTCATACAGGAAAAGCATTTGAATAGAATCAGTCCAGAGCCTGCTCCCTGCTGGCAGCAACACAGCACAGAATGAACAGTGGCATCTGCTCACACGGCAGAAGGACCAGCAGGGAAAGCTAGTGCTGTGTCTCTTCAGCACACAAGCAGCTTTGCAACGGGGTCACCATCATTGCAGTCTCTCCTCGGTTTCCTACCTAAAAGTCCATTTGAATCCAAATTCTCAGGTGGTCTCTCTCAGCTGCCCAGCAGCACAGTGAGTACAGCACGAACGTTTGGCCTCTGCTCCCACAGCAGAAGAGGAAGGATTGAAAGCTGGTGCTGGACCTGTTCAGCACACAATCACCTTTACATTGGTGCCTCCATCGTTGCTTTCACTGCTAACACTCATACAGGAAAAGCATTTGAATAGAATCAGTCCAGAGCCTGCTCCCTGCTGGCAGCAACACAGCACAGAATGAACAGTGGCATCTGCTCACACGGCAGAAGGACCAGCAGGGAAAGCTAGTGCTCTGCTTCTTCAGCACACAAGCAGCTTTGCAACGGGGTCACCATCATTGCAGTCTCTCCTCGGTTTCCTACCTAAAAGTCCATTTGAATCCAAATTCTCAGGTGGTGTCTCTCAGCTGCCCAGCAGCACAGTGAGTACAGCACGAACGTTTGGCCTCTGCTCCCACAGCAGAAGAGCCAGGATTGAAAGCTGGTGCTGGACATGTTCAGCACACAATCACTTTTACATTGGTGCCTCCATCGTTGCTTTCACTGCTCACTTTCATACAGGAAAAGCATTTGAATGGAATCAGTCCAGAGCCTGCTCTCTGCTGCGCAGGAACACAGTCAGCAAGAATGAACAGTGGCATCTGCTCACACGGCAGAAGGAGCAGCAGGGAAAGCTAGTGCTCTGCTTCTCCAGCGCACAAGCAGCTTTGCAACGGGGTCACCATCATTGCAGTCTCTCCTCGGTTTCGTACCTAAAAGTCCATTTGAATCCAAATTCTCAGGTGGTGTCTCTCAGCTGCCCAGCAGCACAGTTAGTACAGCACGAACGTTTGGCCTCTGCTCCCACAGCAGAAGAGCCAGGATTGAAAGCTGGTGCTGGACCTGTTCAGCACACAATCCCCTTTACATTGGTGCCTCCATCGTTGCTTTCACTGCTCACTTTCATACAGGAAAAGCATTTGAATGGAATCAGTCCAGAGACTGCTCTTTGCTGCGCAGCAACACAGTCAGCACAGAATGAACAGTGGCATCTGCTCACACGGCAGAAGGAGCAGCAGGGAAAGCTAGTGCTCTGCTTCTTCAGCACACAAGCAGCTTTCCAACGGGGTCACCATCATTGCAGTCTCTCCTCGGTTTCCTACCTAAAAGTCCATTTGAATCCAAATTCTCAGGTGGTGTCTCTCAACTGCCCAGCAGCACAGTGAGTACAGCACGAAGGTTTGGCCTCTGCTCCCACAGCAGAAGAGCCAGGATTGAAAGCTGGTGCTGGACCTGTTCAGCACACAATCACTTTTACATTGGTGCCTCCATCGTTGCTTTCACTGCTCACTTTCATACAGGAAAAGCATTTGAATGGAATCAGTCCAGAGCCTGCTCTCTGCTGCGCAGGAACACAGTCAGCACAGAATGAACAGTGGCATCTGCTCACACGGCAGAAGGATCATCAGGGAAAGCTAGTGCTCTGCTTCTGCAGCGCACAAGCAGCTTTGCAACGGGGTCACTATCATTGCAGTCTCTCCTCGGTTTCATACCTAAAAGTCCATTTGAATCCAAATTCTCAGGTGGTCTCTCTCAGCTGCCCAGCAGCACAGTGAGAACAGCACGAACGTTTGGCATCTGCTCCCACCGCAGAAGAGCCAGGATTGAAAGCTGGTGCTGGACCTGTTCAGCACACAATCCCCTTTACATTGGTGCCTCCATCGTTGCTTTCACTGCTCACTTTCATACAGGAAAAGCATTTGAATAGAATCAGTCCAGAGCCTGCTCCCTGCTGCGCAGCAACACAGTCAGCACAGAATGAACAGTGGATTCTGCTCGCACAGCAGAAGGACCAGCAGGGAAATCTAGTGCTGATCTTCTTCAGCACACAAGCAGCTTTGCAACCGGGTTACCATCATTGCAGTCTCTCCTCGGTTTCCTACCTAAAAGTCCAATTGAATCCAAATTCTCAGGTGGTGTCTCTCAGCTGCCCAGCAGCACAGTTAGTACAGCACGAAGGTTTGGCCTCTGCTCCCACAGCAGAAGAGCCAGGATTGAAAGCTGGTGCTGGACCTGTTCAGCACACAATCACTTTTACATTGGTGCCTCCATCGTTGCTTTCACTGCTCACTTTCATACAGGAAAAGCATTTGAATGGAATCAGTCCAGAGGCTGCTCTGCTGCGCAGCAACACAGTCAGCACAGAATGAACAGTGGCATCTGCTCACACGGCAGAAGGAGCAGCAGGGAAAGCTAGTGCTGTGCCTCTTCAGAACACAAGCAGCTTTGCAACGGGGTCACCATCATTGCAGTCTCTCCTCGGTTTCATACCTAAAAGTCCATTTGAATCCAAATTCTTAGGTGGTGTCGCTCAGCTGCCCAGCAGCACAGTGAGTACAGCACGAACGTTTGGCCTCTGCTCCCACAGCAGAAGAGCCAGGATTGAAAGCTGGTGCTGGACCTGTTCAGCACACAATCCCCTTTACATTGGTGCCTCCATCGTTGCTTTCACTGCTAACACTCATACAGGAAAAGCATTTGAATAGAATCAGTCCAGAGCCTGCTCCCTGCTGGCAGCAACGCAGCACAGAATGAACAGTGGCATCTGCTCACACGGCAGAAGGACCAGCAGGGAAAGCTAGTGCTGTGTCTCTTCAGCACACAAGCAGCTTTGCAACGGGGTCACCATCATTGCAGTCTCTCCTCGGTTTCCTACCTAAAAGTCCATTTGAATCCAAATTCTCAGGTGGTGTCTCTCAGCTGCCCAGCAGCACAGTTAGTACAGCACGAACGTTTGGCCTCTGCTCCCACAGCAGAAGAGCCAGGATTGAAAGCTGGTGCTGGACCTGTTCAGCACACAATCACCTTTACATTGGTGCCTCCATCGTTGCTTTCACTGCTCACTTTCATACAGGAAAAGCATTTGAATGGAATCAGTCCAGAGCCTGCTCTCTGCTGCGCCGCAACACAGTCAGCACAGAATGAACAGTGGCATCTGCTCACACGGCAGAAGGAGCAGCAGGGAAAGCTAGTGCTCTGCTTCTCCAGCGCACAAGCAGCTTTGCAAAGGGGTCACCATCATTGCAGTCTCTCCTCGGTTTCATACCTAAAAGTCCATTTGAATCCAAATTCTCAGGTGGTCTCTCTCAGCTGCCCAGCAGCACAGTGAGTACAGCACGAACGTTTGGCCTCTGCTCCCACAGCAGAAGAGCCAGGATTGAAAGCTGGTGCTGCACCTGTTCAGCACACAATCCCCTTTACATTGGTGCCTCCATCGTTGCTTTCACTGCCCACTTTCATACAGGAAAAGCATTTGAATGGAATCAGTCCAGAGCCTGCTCTCTGCTGCGCAGGAACACAGTCAGCACAGAATGAACAGTGGCATCTGCTCACACGGCAGAAGGACCAGCAGGGAAAGCAAGTGCTGTGTCTCTTCAGCACACAAGCTGCTTTGCAACGGGGTCACCATCATTGCAGTCTCTCCTCGGTTTCATACCTAAAAGTCCATTTGAATCCAAATTCTCAGGTGGTCTCTCTCAGCTGCCCAGCAGCACAGTGAGTGCAGCATGAACGTTTGGCCTCTGCTCCCACAGCAGAAGAGCCAGGATTGAAAGCTGGTGCTGGACCTGTTCAGCACACAATCCCCTTTACATTGGTGCCTCCATCGTTGCTTTCACTGCTCACTTTCATACAGGAAAAGCATTTGAATGGAATCAGTCCAGAGCCTGCTCTCTGCTGCGCAGCAACACAGTCAGCACAGAATGAACAGTGGCATCTGCTCACACGGCAGAAGGACCAGCAGGCAAAGCTAGTGCTCTGCTTCTTCCTCACACAAGCAGCTTTGCAACGGGGTCACCATCATTGCAGTCTCTCCTCGGTTTCCTACCTAAAAGTCCATTTGAATCCAAATTCTCAGGTGGTGTCTCTCAGCTGCCCAGCAGCACAGTTAGTACAGCACGAACGTTTGGCCTCTGCTCCCACAGCAGAAGAGCCAGGATTGAAAGCTGGTGCTGGACCTGTTCAGCACACAATCACTTTTACATTGGTGCCTCCATCGTTGCTTTCACTGCTCACTTTCATACAGGAAAAGCATTTGAATGGAATCCGTCCAGAGGCTGCTCTCTGCTGCGCAGGAACACAGCACAGAATGAACAGTGGCATCTGCTCACACGGCAGAAGGAGCAGCAGGGAAAGCTACTGCTCTGCTTCTCCAGCGCACAAGCAGCTTTGCAACGGGGTCACCATCATTGCAGTCTCTCCTCGGTTTCCTACCTAAAAGTCCATTTGAATCCAAATTCTCAGGTGGTCTCTCTCAGCTGCCCAGCAGCACAGTGAGAACAGCACGAACGTTTGGCATCTGCTCCCACAGCAGAAGAGCCAGGATTGAAAGCTGGTGCTGGACCTGTTCAGCACACAATCCCCTTTACATTGGTGCCTCCATCGTTGCTTTCACTGCTCACTTTCATACAGGAAAAGCATTTGAATAGAATCAGTCCAGAGCCTGCTCCCTGCTGCGCAGCAACACAGTCAGCACAGAATGAACAGTGGATTCTGCTCGCACAGCAGAAGGACCAGCAGGGAAAGCTAGTGCTGATCTTCTTCAGCCGACAAGCAGCTTTGCAACGGGGTTACCATCATTGCAGTCTCTCCTCGGTTTCATACCTAAAAGTCCATTTGAATCCAAATTCTCAGGTGGTGTCTCTCAGCTGCCCAGCAGCACAGTTAGTACAGCACGAACGTTTGGCCTCTGCTCCCACAGCAGAAGAGCCAGGATTGAAAGCTGGTGCTGGACCTGTTCAGCACACAATCACTTTTACATTGGTGCATTCATCGTTGCTTTCACTGCTCACTTTCATACAGGAAAAGCATTTGAATGGAATCAGTCCAGAGGCTGCTTTCTGCTGCGCAGCAACACAGTCAGCACAGAATGAACAGTGGCATCTGCTCACACGGCAGAAGGAGCAGCAGGGAAAGCTAGTGCTGTGTCTCTTCAGCACACAAGCAGCTTTGCAACGGGGTCACCATCATTGCAGTCTCTCCTCGGTTTCATACCTAAAAGTCCATTTGAATCCAAATTCTTAGGTGGTGTCGCTCAGCTGCCCAGCAGCACAGTGAGTACAGCACGAAGGTTTGGCCTCTGCTCCCACAGCAGAAGAGCCAGGATTGAAAGCTGGTGCTGGACCTGTTCAGCACACAATCCCCTTTACATTGGTGCCTCCATCGTTGCTTTCACTGCTAACACTCATACAGGAAAAGCATTTGAATAGAATCAGTCCAGAGGCTGCTCCCTGCTGGCAGCAACACAGCACAGAATGAACAGTGGCATCTGCTCACACGGCAGAAGGACCAGCAGGGAAAGCTAGTGCTCTGCTTCTTCAGCACACAAGCAGCTTTGCAACGGGGTCACCATCATTGCAGTCTCTCCTCGGTTTCCTACCTAAAAGTCCATTTGAATCCAAATTCTCAGGTGGTGTCTCTCAGCTGCCCAGCAGCACAGTTAGTACAGCACGAACGTTTGGCATCTGCTCCCACAGCAGAAGAGCCAGGATTGAAAGCTGGTGCTGGACCTGTTCAGCACACAATCCCCTTTACATTGGTGCCTCCATCGTTGCTTTAACTGCTCACTTTCATACAGGAAAAGCATTAGAATAGAATCAGTCCTGAGCCTGCTCCCTGCTGCGCTGCAAAACAGTCAGCACAGAATGAACAGTGGATTCTGCTCGCACAGCAGAAGTACCAGCAGGGAAAGCTAGTGCTGATCTTTTTCAGCACACAAGCAGCTTTGCAACGGGGTTACCATCATTGCAGTCTCTCCTCGGTTTCATACCTAAAAGTCCATTTGAATCCAAATTCTCAGGTGGTGTCTCTCAGCTGCCCAGCAGCACAGTTAGTACAGCACGAACGTTTGGCCTCTGCTCCCACAGCAGAAGAGCCAGGATTGAAAGCTGGTGCTGGACCTGTTCAGCACACAATCACTTTTACATTGGTGCATTCATCGTTGCTTTCACTGCTCACTTTCATACAGGAAAAGCGTTTGAATGGAATCAGTCCAGAGGCTGCTCTCTGCTGCGCAGCAACACAGTCAGCACAGAATGAACAGTGGCATCTGCTCACACGGCAGAAGGAGCAGCAGGGAAAGCTAGTGCTGTGTCTCTTCAGCACACAAGCAGCTTTGCAACGGGGTCACCATCATTGCAGTCTCTCCTCGGTTTCCTACCTAAAAGTCCATTTGAATCCAAATTCTCAGGTGGTGTCGCTCAGCTGCCCAGCAGCACAGTGAGTACAGCACGAACGTTTGGCCTCTGCTCCCACAGCAGAAGAGCCAGGATTGAAAGCTGGTGCTGGACCTGTTCAGCACACAATGCCCTTTACATTGGTGCCTCCATCGTTGCTTTCACTGCTAACACTCATACAGGAAAAGCATTTGAATAGAATCAGTCCAGAGCCTGCTCCCTGCTGGCAGCAACACAGCACAGAATGAACAGTGGCATCTGCTCACACGGCAGAAGGACCAGCAGGGAAAGCTAGTGCTGTGTCTCTTCAGCACACAAGCAGCTTTGCAACGGGGTCACCATCATTGCAGTCTCTCCTCGGTTTCCTACCTAAAAGTCCATTTGAATCCAAATTCTCAGGTGGTGTCTCTCAGCTGCCCAGCAGCACAGTTAGTACAGCACGAACGTTTGGCCTCTGCTCCCACAGCAGAAGAGCCAGGATTGAAAGCTGGTGCTGGACCTGTTCAGCACACAATCACATTTACATTGGTGCATTCATCGTTGCTTTCACTGCTCACTTTCATACAGGAAAAGCATTTGAATGGAATCAGTCCAGAGGCTGCTCTCTGCTGCGCAGCAACACAGTCAGCACAGAATGAACAGTGGCATCTGCTCACACGGCAGAAGGAGCAGCAGGGAAAGCTAGTGCTGTGTCTCTTCAGCACACAAGCAGCTTTGCAACGGGGTCACCATCATTGCAGTCTCTCCTCGGTTTCAAACCTAAAAGTCCATTTGAATCCAAATTCTCAGGTGGTGTCTCTCAGCTGCCCAGCAGCACAGTTAGTACAGCACGAACGTTTGGCATCTGCTCCCACAGCAGAAGAGCCAGGATTGAAAGCTGGTGCTGGACCTGTTCAGCACACAATCCCCTTTACATTGGTGCCTCCATCGTTGCTTTAACTGCTCACTTTCATACAGGAAAAGCATTAGAATAGAATCAGTCCTGAGCCTGCTCCCTGCTGCGCTGCAAAACAGTCAGCACAGAATGAACAGTGGATTCTGCTCGCACAGCAGAAGTACCAGCAGGGAAAGCTAGTGCTGATCTTTTTCAGCACACAAGCAGCTTTGCAACGGGGTTACCATCATTGCAGTCTCTCCTCGGTTTCATACCTAAAAGTCCATTTGAATCCAAATTCTCAGGTGGTGTCTCTCAGCTGCCCAGCAGCACAGTTAGTACAGCACGAACGTTTGGCCTCTGCTCCCACAGCAGAAGAGCCAGGATTGAAAGCTGGTGCTGGACCTGTTCAGCACACAATCACTTTTACATTGGTGCATTCATCGTTGCTTTCACTGCTCACTTTCATACAGGAAAAGCGTTTGAATGGAATCAGTCCAGAGGCTGCTCTCTGCTGCGCAGCAACACAGTCAGCACAGAATGAACAGTGGCATCTGCTCACACGGCAGAAGGAGCAGCAGGGAAAGCTAGTGCTGTGTCTCTTCAGCACACAAGCAGCTTTGCAACGGGGTCACCATCATTGCAGTCTCTCCTCGGTTTCCTACCTAAAAGTCCATTTGAATCCAAATTCTCAGGTGGTGTCGCTCAGCTGCCCAGCAGCACAGTGAGTACAGCACGAACGTTTGGCCTCTGCTCCCACAGCAGAAGAGCCAGGATTGAAAGCTGGTGCTGGACCTGTTCAGCACACAATGCCCTTTACATTGGTGCCTCCATCGTTGCTTTCACTGCTAACACTCATACAGGAAAAGCATTTGAATAGAATCAGTCCAGAGCCTGCTCCCTGCTGGCAGCAACACAGCACAGAATGAACAGTGGCATCTGCTCACACGGCAGAAGGACCAGCAGGGAAAGCTAGTGCTGTGTCTCTTCAGCACACAAGCAGCTTTGCAACGGGGTCACCATCATTGCAGTCTCTCCTCGGTTTCCTACCTAAAAGTCCATTTGAATCCAAATTCTCAGGTGGTGTCTCTCAGCTGCCCAGCAGCACAGTTAGTACAGCACGAACGTTTGGCCTCTGCTCCCACAGCAGAAGAGCCAGGATTGAAAGCTGGTGCTGGACCTGTTCAGCACACAATCACATTTACATTGGTGCATTCATCGTTGCTTTCACTGCTCACTTTCATACAGGAAAAGCATTTGAATGGAATCAGTCCAGAGGCTGCTCTCTGCTGCGCAGCAACACAGTCAGCACAGAATGAACAGTGGCATCTGCTCACACGGCAGAAGGAGCAGCAGGGAAAGCTAGTGCTGTGTCTCTTCAGCACACAAGCAGCTTTGCAACGGGGTCACCATCATTGCAGTCTCTCCTCGGTTTCCTGCCTAAAAGTCCATTTGAATCCAAATTCTCAGGTGGTGTCTCTCAGCTGCCCAGCAGCACAGTGAGTACAGCACGAACGTTTGGCCTCTGCTCCCACAGCAGAAGAGCCAGGATTGAAAGCTGGTGCTGGACACGTTCAGCACACAATCACTTTTACATTGGTGCCTCCATCGTTGCTTTCACTGCTCACTTTCATACAGGAAAAGCATTTGAATGGAATCAGTCCAGAGCCTGCTCTCTGCTGCGCAGGAACACAGTCAGCACAGAATGAACAGTGGCATCTGCTCACACGGCAGAAGGAGCAGCAGGGAAAGCTAGTGCTCTGCTTCTCCAGCGCACAAGCAGCTTTGCAACGGGGTCACCATCATTGCAGTCTCTCCTCGGTTTCATACCTAAAAGTCCATTTGAATCCAAATTCTCAGGTGGTGTCTCTCAGCTGCCCAGCAGCACAGTTAGTACAGCACGAACGTTTGGCCTCTGCTCCCACAGCAGAAGAGCCAGGATTGAAAGCTGGTGCTGGACCTGTTCAGCACACAATCCCCTTTACATTGGTGCCTCCATCGTTGCTTTCACTGCTCACTTTCATACAGGAAAAGCATTAGAATAGAATCAGTCCAGAGCCTGCTCCCTGCTGCGCTGCAAAACAGTCAGCACAGAATGAACAGTGGATTCTGCTCGCACAGCAGAAGTACCAGCAGGGAAAGCTAGTGCTGATCTTTTTCAGCACACAAGCAGCTTTGCAACAGGGTTACCATCATTGCAGTCTCTCCTCGGTTTCATACCTAAAAGTCCATTTGAATCCAAATTCTCAGGTGGTGTCTCTCAGCTGCCCAGCAGCACAGTTAGTACAGCACGAACGTTTGGCCTCTGCTCCCACAGCAGAAGAGCCAGGATTGAAAGCTGGTGCTGGACCTGTTCAGAACACAATCACTTTTACATTGGTGCATTCATCGTTGCTTTCACTGCTCACTTTCATACAGGAAAAGCGTTTGAATGGAATCAGTCCAGAGGCTGCTCTCTGCTGCGCAGCAACACAGTCAGCACAGAATGAACAGTGGCATCTGCTCACACGGCAGAAGGACCAGCAGGGAAAGCTAGTGCTGTGTCTCTTCAGCACACAAGCAGCTTTGCAACGGGGTCACCATCATTGCAGTCTCTCCTCGGTTTCCTACCTAAAAGTCCATTTGAATCCAAATTCTCAGGTGGTGTCTCTCAGCTGCCCAGCAGCACAGTTAGTACAGCACGAACGTTTGGCCTCTGCTCCCACAGCAGAAGAGCCAGGATTGAAAGCTGGTGCTGGACCTGTTCAGAACACAATCACTTTTACATTGGTGCATTCATCGTTGCTTTCACTGCTCACTTTCATACAGGAAAAGCGTTTGAATGGAATCAGTCCAGAGGCTGCTCTCTGCTGCGCAGCAACACAGTCAGCACAGAATGAACAGTGGCATCTGCTCACACGGCAGAAGGACCAGCAGGGAAAGCTAGTGCTGTGTCTCTTCAGCACACAAGCAGCTTTGCAACGGGGTCACCATCATTGCAGTCTCTCCTCGGTTTCCTACCTAAAAGTCCATTTGAATCCAAATTCTCAGGTGGTGTCTCTCAGCTGCCCAGCAGCACAGTTAGTACAGCACGAACGTTTGGCCTCTGCTCCCACAGCAGAAGAGCCAGGATTGAAAGCTGGTGCTGGACCTGTTCAGCACACAATCCCCTTTACATTGGTGCCTCCATCGTTGCTTTCACTGCTAACACTCATACAGGAAAAGCATTTGAATAGAATCAGTCCAGAGCCTGCTCCCTGCTGGCAGCAACACAGCACAGAATGAACAGTGGCATCTGCTCACACGGCAGAAGGACCAGCAGGGAAAGCTAGTGCTGTGTCTCTTAAGCACACAAGCAGCTTTGCAACGGGGTCACCATCATTGCAGTCTCTCCTCGGTTTCCTACCTAAAAGTCCATTTGAATCCAAATTCTCAGGTGGTGTCTCTCAGCTGCCCAGCAGCACAGTTAGTACAGCACGAACGTTTGGCCTCTGCTCCCACAGCAGAAGAGCCAGGATTGAAAGCTGGTGCTGGACCTGTTCAGCACACAATGCCCTTTACATTGGTGCCTCCATCGTTGCTTTCACTGCTCACTTGCATACAGGAAAAGCATTTGAATGGAATCAGTCCAGAGCCTGCTCTCTGCTGCGCAGGAACACAGTCAGCACAGAATGAACAGTGGCATCTGCTCACACGGCAGAAGGAGCAGCAGGGAAAGCTAGTGCTCTGCTTCTTCAGCACACAAGCAGCTTTGCAACGGGGTCACCATCATTGCAGTCTCTCCTCGGTTTCCTACCTAAAAGTCCAATTGAATCCAAATTCTCAGGTGGTGTCTCTCAGCTGCCCAGCAGCACAGTTAGTACAGCACGAACGTTTGGCCTCTGCTCCCACAGCAGAAGAGCCAGGATTGAAAGCTGGTGCTGGACCTGTTCAGCACACAATCACTTTTACATTGGTGCCTCCATCGTTGCTTTCACTGCTCATTTTCATACAGGAAAAGCATTTGAATGGAATCCGTCCAGAGGCTGCTCTCTCATGCGCAGGAACACAGCACAGAATGAACAGTGGCATCTGCTCACACGGCAGAAGGAGCAGCCGGGAAAGATAGTGCTCTGCTTCTCCAGCGCACAAGCAGCTTTGCAACGGGGTCACCATCATTGCAGTCTCTCCTCGGTTTCATACCTAAAAGTCCATTTGAATCCAAATTCTCAGGTGGTCTCTCTCAGCTGCCCAGCAGCACAGTGAGAACAGCACGAACGTTTGGCATCTGCTCCCACAGCAGAAGAGCCAGGATTGAAAGCTGGTGCTGGACCTGTTCAGCACACAATCCCCTTTACATTGGTGCCTCCATCGTTGCTTTCACTGCTCACTTTCATACAGGAAAAGCATTTGAATGGAATCAGTCCAGAGCCTGCTCCCTGCTGCGCAGCAACACAGTCAGCACAGAATGAACAGTGGATTCTGCTCGCACAGCAGAAGGACCAGCAGGGAAAGCTAGTGCTGATCTTCTTCAGCACACAAGCAGCTTTGCAACGGGGTTACCATCATTGCAGTCTCTCCTCGGTTTCCTACATAAAAGTCCAATTGAATCCAAATTCTCAGGTGGTGTCTCTCAGCTGCCCAGCAGCACAGTTAGTACAGCACGAACGTTTGGCCTCTGCTCCCACAGCAGAAGAGCCAGGATTGAAAGCTGGTGCTGGACCTGTTCAGCACACAATCCCCTTTACATTGGTGCCTCCATCGTTGCTTTCACTGCTCACTTTCATACAGAAAAAGCATTTGAATGGAATCAGTCCAGAGGCTGCTCTCTGCTGCGCAACAACACAGTCAGCACAGAATGAACAGTGGCATCTGCTCACACGGCAGAAGGAGCAGCAGGGAAAGCTAGTGCTCTGCTTCTTCATCACACAAGCAGCTTTGCAACGGGGTCACCATCATTGCAGTCTCTCCTCGGTTTCATACCTAAAAGTCCATTTGAATCCAAATTCTCAGGTGGTGTCTCTCAGCTGCCCAGCAGCACAGTTAGTACAGCACGAACGTTTGGCATCTGCTCCCACAGCAGAAGAGCCAGGATTGAAAGCTGGTGCTGGACCTGTTCAGCACACAATCACTTTTACATTGGTGCCTCCATCGTTGCTTTCACTGCTCACTTTCATACAGGAAAAGCATTTGAATGGAATCCGTCCAGAGCCTGCTCTCTGCTGCGCAGGAACACAGTCAGCACAGAATGAACAGTGGCATCTGCTCACACGGCAGAAGGAGCAGCAGGGAAAGCTAGTGCTCTGCTTCTCCAGCGCACAAGCAGCTTTGCAACGGGGTCACCATCAGTGCAGTCTCTCCTCGGTTTCATACCTAAAAGTCCATTTGAATCCAAATTCTCAGGTGGTCTCTCTCAGCTGCCCAGCAGCACAGTGAGAACAGCACGAACGTTTGGCATCTGCTCCCACAGCAGAAGAGCCAGGATTGAAAGCTGGTGCTGGACCTGTTCAGCACACAATCCCCTTTACATTGGAGCCTCCATCGTTGCTTTCACTGCTCACTTTCATACAGGAAAAGCATTTGAATGGAATCAGTCCAGAGGCTGCTCTCTGCTGCGCAGGAACACAGTCAGCACAGAATGAACAGTGGCATCTGCTCACACGGCAGAAGGAGCAGCAGGGAAAGCTAGTGCTCTGCTTCTTCAGCACACAAGCAGCTTTGCAACGGGGTCACCATCATTGCAGTCTCTCCTCGGTTTCCTACCTAAAAGTCCAATTGAATCCAAATTCTCAGGTGGTGTCTCTCAGCTGCCCAGCAGCACAGTTAGTACAGCACGAAGGTTTGGCCTCTGCTCCCACAGCAGAAGAGCCAGGATTGAAAGCTGGTGCTGGACCTGTTCAGCACACAATCACTTTTACATTGGTGCATTCATCGTTGCTTTCACTGCTCACTTTCATACAGGAAAAGCGTTTGAATGGAATCAGTCCAGAGGCTGCTCTCTGCTGCGCAGCAACACAGTCAGCACAGAATGAACAGTGGCATCTGCTCACACGGCAGAAGGAGCAGCAGGGAAAGCTAGTGCTGTGTCTCTTCAGCACACAAGCAGCTTTGCAACGGGGTCACCATCATTGCAGTCTCTCCTCGGTTTCCTACCTAAAAGTCCTTTTGAATCCAAATTCTCAGGTGGTGTCTCTCAGCTGCCCAGCAGCACAGTTAGTACAGCACGAACGTTTGGCCTCTGCTCCCACAGCAGAAGAGCCAGGATTGAAAGCTGGTGCTGGACCTGTTCAGCACACAATCACATTTACATTGGTGCATTCATCGTTGCTTTCACTGCTCACTTTCATACAGGAAAAGCATTTGAATGGAATCAGTCCAGAGGCTGCTCTCTGCTGCGCAGCAACACAGTCAGCACAGAATGAACAGTGGCATCTGCTCACACGGCAGAAGGAGCAGCAGGGAAAGCTAGTGCTGTGTCTCTTCAGCACACAAGCAGCTTTGCAACGGGGTCACCATCATTGCAGTCTCTCCTCGGTTTCCTGCCTAAAAGTCCATTTGAATCCAAATTCTCAGGTGGTGTCTCTCAGCTGCCCAGCAGCACAGTGAGTACAGCACGAACGTTTGGCCTCTGCTCCCACAGCAGAAGAGCCAGGATTGAAAGCTGGTGCTGGACCTGTTCAGCACACAATGCCCTTTACATTGGTGCCTCCATCGTTGCTTTCACTGCTCACTTGCATACAGGAAAAGCATTTGAATGGAATCAGTCCAGAGCCTGCTCTCTGCTGCGCAGGAACACAGTCAGCACAGAATGAACAGTGGCATCTGCTCACACGGCAGAAGGAGCAGCAGGGAAAGCTAGTGCTCTGCTTCTTCAGCACACAAGCAGCTTTGCAACGGGGTCACCATCATTGCAGTCTCTCCTCGGTTTCCTACCTAAAAGTCCAATTGAATCCAAATTCTCAGGTGGTGTCTCTCAGCTGCCCAGCAGCACAGTTAGTACAGCACGAACGTTTGGCCTCTGCTCCCACAGCAGAAGAGCCAGGATTGAAAGCTGGTGCTGGACCTGTTCAGCACACAATCACTTTTACATTGGTGCCTCCATCGTTGCTTTCACTGCTCATTTTCATACAGGAAAAGCATTTGAATGGAATCCGTCCAGAGGCTGCTCTCTCATGCGCAGGAACACAGCACAGAATGAACAGTGGCATCTGCTCACACGGCAGAAGGAGCAGCCGGGAAAGCTAGTGCTCTGCTTCTCCAGCGCACAAGCAGCTTTGCAACGGGGTCACCATCATTGCAGTCTCTCCTCGGTTTCATACCTAAAAGTCCATTTGAATCCAAATTCTCAGGTGGTGTCTCTCAGCTGCCCAGCAGCACAGTGAGAACAGCACGAACGTTTGGCATCTGCTCCCACAGCAGAAGAGCCAGGATTGAAAGCTGGTGCTGGACCTGTTCAGCACACAATCCCCTTTACATTGGTGCCTCCATCGTTGCTTTCACTGCTCACTTTCATACAGGAAAAGCATTTGAATGGAATCAGTCCAGAGCCTGCTCCCTGCTGCGCAGCAACACAGTCAGCACAGAATGAACAGTGGATTCTGCTCGCACAGCAGAAGGACCAGCAGGGAAAGCTAGTGCTGATCTTCTTCAGCACACAAGCAGCTTTGCAACGGGGTTACCATCATTGCAGTCTCTCCTCGGTTTCCTACCTAAAAGTCCAATTGAATCCAAATTCTCAGGTGGTGTCTCTCAGCTGCCCAGCAGCACAGTTAGTACAGCACGAACGTTTGGCCTCTGCTCCAACAGCAGAAGAGCCAGGATTGAAAGCTGGTGCTGGACCTGTTCAGCACACAATCCCCTTTACATTGGTGCCTCCATCGTTGCTTTCACTGCTCACTTTCATACAGGAAAAGCATTTGAATGGAATCAGTCCAGAGGCTGCTCTCTGCTGCGCAACAACACAGTCAGAACAGAATGAACAGTGGCATCTGCTCACACGGCAGAAGGAGCAGCAGGGAAAGCTAGTGCTCTGCTTCTTCATCACACAAGCAGCTTTGCAACGGGGTCACCATCATTGCAGTCTCTCCTCGGTTTCCTACCTAAAAGTCCAATTGAATCCAAATTCTCAGGTGGTGTCTCTCAGCTGCCCAGCAGCACAGTTAGTACAGCACGAACGTTTGGCCTCTGCTCCCTCAGCAGAAGAGCCAGGATTGAAAGCTGGTGCTGGACCTGTTCAGCACACAATCACTTTTACATTGGTGCCTCCATCGTTGCTTTCACTGCTCACTTTCATACAGGAAAAGCATTTGAATGGAATCCGTCCAGAGCCTGCTCTCTGCTGCGCAGGAACACAGTCAGCACAGAATGAACAGTGGCATCTGCTCACACGGCAGAAGGAGCAGCAGGGAAAGCTAGTGCTCTCCTTCTCCAGCGCACAAGCAGCTTTGCAACGGGGTCACCATCATTGCAGTCTCTCCTCGGTTTCATACCTAAAAGTCCATTTGAATCCAAATTCTCAGGTGGTGTCTCTCAGCTGCCCAGCAGCACAGTTAGAACAGCACGAACGTTTGGCCTCTGCTCCCACAGCAGAAGAGCCAGGATTGAAAGCTGGTGCTGGACCTGTTCAGCACACAATGCCCTTTACATTGGTGCCTCCATCGTTGCTTTCACTGCTCACTTTCATACAGGAAAAGCATTTGAATGGAATCAGTCCAGAGGCTGCTCTCTGCTGCGCAGGAACACAGTCAGCACAGAATGAACAGTGGTATCTGCTCACACGGCAGAAGGAGCAGCAGGGAAAGCTAGTGCTCTGCTTCTTCAGCACACAAGCAGCTTTGCAACGGGGTCACCATCATTGCAGTCTCTCCTCGGTTTCCTACCTAAAAGTCCATTTGAATCCAAATTCTCAGGTGGTGTCTCTCAGCTGCCCAGCAGCACAGTGAGTTCAGCAAGAAGGTTTGGCCTCTGCTCCCACAGCAGAAGAGCCAGGATTGAAAGCTGGTGCTGGACCTGTTCAGCACACAATCCCCTTTACATTGGTGCCTCCATCGTTGCTTTCACTGCTCACTTTCATACAGGAAAAGCATTTGAATGGAATCAGTCCAGAGCCTGCTCTCTGCTGCGCAGGAACACAGTCAGCACAGAATGAACAGTGGCATCTGCTCACACGGCAGAAGGAGCAGCAGGGAAAGCTAGTGCTCTGCTTCTCCAGCGCACAAGCAGCTTTGCAACGGGGTCACCATCATTTCAGTCTCTCCTCGGTTTCATACCTAAAAGTCCATTTGAATCCAAATTCTCAGGTGGTCTCTCTCAGCTGCCCAGCAGCACAGTGAGTACAGCACGAACGTTTGGCCTCTGCTCCCACAGCAGAAGAGCCAGGATTGAAAGCTGGTGCTGGACCTGTTCAGCACACAATCCCCTTTACATTGGTGCCTCCATCGTTGCTTTCACTGCTCACTTTCATACAGGAAAAGCATTTGAATGGAATCCGTCCAGAGCCTGCTCTCTGCTGCGCAGCAACACAGTCGAGCACAGAATGAACAGTGGATTCTGCTCGCACAGCAGAAGGACCAGCAGGGAAAGCTAGTGCTGATCTTCTTCAGCACACAAGCAGCTTTGCAACGGGGTTACCATCATTGCAGTCTCTCCTCGGTTTCCTACCTAAAAGTCCATTTGAATCCAAATTCTCAGGTGGTGTCTCTCAGCTGTCCAGCAGCACAGTTAGTACAGCACGAACGTTTGGCCTCTGCTCCCACAGCAGAAGAGCCAGGATTGAAAGCTGGTGCTGGACCTGTTCAGCACACAATCACTTTTACATTGGTGCCTCCATCGTTGCTTTCACTGCTCACTTTCATACAGGAAAAGCATTTGAATGGAATCCGTCCAGAGCCTGCTCTCTGCTGCGCAGGAACACAGCACAGAATGAACAGTGGCATCTGCTCACACGGCAGAAGAAGCAGCAGGGAAAGCTAGTGCTCTGCTTCTCCAGCGCACAAGCTGCTTTGCAACGGGGTCACTATCATTGCAGTCTCTCCTCGGTTTCATACCTAAAAGTCCATTTGAATCCAAATTCTCAGGTGGTGTCTCTCAGCTGCCCAGCAGCACAGTGAGAACAGCACGAACGTTTGGCATCTGCTCCCACAGCAGAAGAGCCAGGATTGAAAGCTGGTGCTGGACCTGTTCAGCACACAATCCCCTTTACATTGGTGCCTCCATCGTTGCTTTCACTGCTCACTTTCATACAGGAAAAGCATTTGAATAGAATCAGTCCAGAGGCTGCTCCCTGCTGCGCAGCAACACAGTCAGCACAGAATGAACAGTGGATTCTGCTCGCACAGCAGAAGGACCAGCAGGGAAAGCTAGTGCTGGGCTTCTTCAGCACACAAGCAGCTTTGCAACGGGGTTACCATCATTGCAGTCTCTCCTCGGTTTCATACCTAAAAGTCCATTTGAATCCAAATTCTCAGGTGGTGTCTCTCAGCTGCCCAGCAGCACAGTTAGTACAGCACGAACGTTTGGCCTCTGCTCCCACAGCAGAAGAGCCAGGATTGAAAGCTGGTGCTGGACCTGTTCAGCACACAATCACTTTTACATTGGTGCATTCATCGTTGCTTTCACTGCTCACTTTCATACAGGAAAAGCATTTGAATGGAATCAGTCCAGAGGCTGCTCTCTGCTGCGCAGCAACACAGTCAGCACAGAATGAACAGTGGCATCTGCTCACACGGCAGAAGGACCAGCAGGGAAAGCTAGTGCTGTGTCTCTTCAGCACACAAGCAGCTTTGCAACGGGGTCACCATCATTGCAGTCTCTCCTCGGTTTCCTACCTAAAAGTCCATTTGAATCCAAATTCTCAGGTGGTGTCTCTCAGCTGCCCAGCAGCACAGTTAGTACAGCACGAACGTTTGGCCTCTGCTCCCACAGCAGAAGAGCCAGGATTGAAAGCTGGTGCTGGACCTGTTCAGCACACAATGCCCTTTACATTGGTGCCTCCATCGTTGCTTTCACTGCTCACTTTCATACAGGAAAAGCATTTGAATGGAATCAGTCCAGAGGCTGCTCTCTGCTGCGCAGCAACACAGTCAGCACAGAATGAACAGTGGCATCTGCTCAGACGGCAGAAGGACCAGCAGGGAAAGCTAGTGCTCTGCTTCTCCAGCGCACAAGCAGCTTTGCAACGGGGTCACCATCATTGCAGTCTCTCCTCGGTTTCATACCTAAAAGTCCATTTGAATCCAAATTCTCAGGTGGTCTCTCTCAGTGCCCAGCAGCACAGTGAGTACAGCGCGAACGTTTGGCCTCTGCTCCCACAGCAGAAGAGCCAGGATTGAAAGCTGGTGCTGGACCTGTTCAGCACACAATCCCCTTTACATTGGTGCCTCCATCGTTGCTTACACTGCTCACTTTCATACAGGAAAAGCATTTGAATTGAATCAGTTCAGAGCCTGCTCTCTGCTGCGCAGCAACACAGTCAGCACAGAATGAACAGTGGCATCTGCTCACACGGCAGAAGGAGCAGCAGGCAAAGCTAGTGCTCTGCTTCTTCATCACACAAGCAGCTTTGCAACGGGGTTACCATCATTGCAGTCTCTCCTCGGTTTCCTACCTAAAAGTCCATTTGAATCCAAATTCTCAGGTGGTGTCTCTCAGCTGCCCAGCAGCACAGTTAGTACAGCACGAACGTTTGGCCTCTGCTCCCACAGCAGAAGAGCCAGGATTGAAAGCTGGTGCTGGACCTGTTCAGCACACAATCACTTTTACATTGGTGCCTCCATCGTTGCTTTCATCTGCTCACTTTCATACAGGAAAAGCATTTGAATGGAATCCGTCCAGAGGCTGCTCTCTGCTGCGCAGCAACACAGCACAGAATGAACAGTGGCATCTGCTCACACGGCAGAAGGAGCAGCAGGGAAAGCTAGTGCTCTGCTTCTCCAGCGCACAAGCAGCTTTGCGACGGGGTCACTATCATTGCAGTCTCTCCTCGGTTTCATACCTAAAAGTCCATTTGAATCCAAATTCTCAGGTGGTCTCAGCTGCCCAGCAGCACAGTGAGTACAGCACGAACGTTTGGCATCTGCTCCCACAGCAGAAGAGCAAGGATTGAAAGCTGGTGCTGGACCTGTTCAGCACACAATCACCTTTACATTGGTGCCTCCATCGTTGCTTTCACTGCTAACACTCATACAGGAAAAGCATTTGAATAGAATCAGTCCAGAGCCTTCTCCCTGCTGGCAGGAACACAGCACAGAATGAACAGTGGCATCTGCTCACACGGCAGAAGGACCAGCAGGGAAAGCTAGGGCTGTGTCTCCTCAGCACACAAGGAGCTTTGCAACGGGGTCACCATCATTGCAGTCTCTCCTCGGTTTCATACCTAAAAGTCCATTTGAATCCAAATTCTCAGGTGGTCTCTCTCAGCTGCCCAGCAGCACAGTGAGTGCAGCACGAACGTTTGGCCTCTGCTCCCACAGCAGAAGAGCCAGGATTGAAAGCTGGTGCTGGACCTGTTCAGCACACAATCCTCTTTACATTGGTGCCTCCATCGTTGCTTTCACTGCTCACTTTCATACAGGAAAAGCATTAGAATAGAATCAGTCCAGAGCCTGCTCCCTGCTGCGCAGCAAAACAGTCAGCACAGAATGAACAGTGGCATCTGCTCACACAGCAGAAGGACCAGCAGGGAAAGCTAGTGCTGTGTCTCTTCAGCACACAAGCAGCTTTGCAACGGGGTCACCATCATTGCAGTCTCTCCTCGGTTTCATACCTAAAAGTCCATTTGAATCCAAATTCTCAGGTGGTCTCTCTCAGCTGCCCAGCAGCACAGTGAGTGCAGCACGAACGTTTGGCCTCTGCTCCCACAGCAGAAGAGCAAGGATTGAAAGCTGGTGCTGGACCTGTTCAGCACACAATCCCCTTTACATTGGTGCCTCCATCGTTGCTTTCACTGCTCACTTTCATACAGGAAAAGCATTAGAATAGAATCAGTCCAGAGCCTGCTCCCTGCTGCGCAGCAAAACAGTCAGCACAGAATGAACAGTGGCATCTGCTCACACAGCAGAAGGACCAGCAGGGAAAGCTAGTGCTGTGTCTCTTCAGCACACAAGCAGCTTTGCAACGGGGTCACCATCATTGCAGTCTCTCCTCGGTTTCATACCTAAAAGTCCATTTGAATCCAAATTCTCAGGTGGTCTCTCTCAGCTGCCCAGCAGCACAGTGAGTGCAGCACGAACGTTTGGCCTCTGCTCCCACAGCAGAAGAGCCAGGATTGAAAGCTGGTGCTGGACCTGTTCAGCACACAATCCCCTTTACATTGGTGCCTCCATCGTTGCTTTCACTGCTCACTTTCATACAGGAAAAGCATTTGAATGGAATCAGTCCAGAGCCTGCTCCCTGCTGCGCAGGAACACAGTCAGCACAGAATGAACAGTGGCATCTGCTCACACGGCAGAAGGAGCAGCAGGGAAAGATAGTGCTCTGCTTCTCCAGCGCACAAGCAGCTTTGCAACGGGGTCACTATAATTGCAGTCTCTCCTCGGTTCCATACCTAAAAGTCCATTTGAATCCAAATTCTCAGGTGGTCTCTCGCAGCTGCCCAGCAGCACAGTGAGAACAGCACGAACGTTTGGCATCTGCTCCCACAGCAGAAGAGCCAGGATTGAAAGCTGGTGCTGGACCTGTTCAGCACACAATCCCCTTTACATTGGTGCCTCCATCGTTGCTTTCACTGCTCACTTTCATACAGGAAAAGCATTTGAATAGAATCAGTCCAGAGCCTGCTCCCTGCTGCGCAGCAACACAGTCAGCACAGAATGAACAGTGGATTCTGCTCGCACAGCAGAAGGACCAGCAGGGAAAGCTAGTGCTGATCTTCTTCAGCACACAAGCAGCTTTGCAACGGGGTTACCATCATTGCAGTCTCTCCTCGGTTTCATACCTAAAAGTCCATTTGAATCCAAATTCTCAGGTGGTCTCTCGCAGCTGCCCAGCAGCACAGTGAGAACAGCACGAACGTTTGGCATCTGCTCCCACAGCAGAAGAGCCAGGATTGAAAGCTGGTGCTGGACCTGTTCAGCACACAATCCCCTTTACATTGGTGCCTCCATCGTTGCTTTCACTGCTCACTTTCATACAGGAAAAGCATTTGAATAGAATCAGTCCAGAGCCTGCTCCCTGCTGCGCAGCAACACAGTCAGCACAGAATGAACAGTGGATTCTGCTCGCACAGCAGAAGGACCAGCAGGGAAAGCTAGTGCTGATCTTCTTCAGCACACAAGCAGCTTTGCAACGGGGTTACCATCATTGCAGTCTCTCCTCGGTTTCATACCTAAAAGTCCATTTGAATCCAAATTCTCAGGTGGTGTCTCTCAGCTGCCCAGCAGCACAGTTAGTACCGCACGAACGTTTGGCCTCTGCTCCCACAGCAGAAGAGCCAGGATTGAAAGCTGGTGCTGGACCTGTTCAGCACACAATCCCTTTTACATTGGTGCATTCATCGTTGCTTTCACTGCTCACTTTCATACAGGAAAAGCATTTGAATGGAATCAGTCCAGAGGCTGCTCTCTGCTGCGCATCAACACAGTCAGCACAGAATGAACAGTGGCATCTGCTCACACGGCAGAAGGAGCAGCAGGGAAAGCTAGTGCTGTGTCTCTTCAGCACACAAGGAGCTTTGCAACGGGGTCACCATCATTGCAGTCTCTCCTCGGTTTCCTACCTAAAAGTCCATTTGAATCCAAATTCTCAGGTGGTGTCGCTCAGCTGCCCAGCAGCACAGTGAGTACAGCACGAACGTTTGGCCTCTGCTCCCACAGCAGAAGAGCCAGGATTGAAAGCTGGTGCTGGACCTGTTCAGCACACAATGCCCTTTACATTGGTGCCTCCATCGTTGCTTTCACTGCTAACACTCATACAGGAAAAGCATTTGAATAGAATCAGTCCAGAGCCTGCTCCCTGCTGGCAGCAACACAGCACAGAATGAACAGTGGCATCTGCTCACACGGCAGAAGGACCAGCAGGGAAAGCTAGTGCTGTGTCTCTTCAGCACACAAGCAGCTTTGCAACGGGGTCACCATCATTGCAGTCTCTCCTCGGTTTCCTACCTAAAAGTCCATTTGAATCCAAATTCTCAGGTGGTGTCTCTCAGCTGCCCAGCAGCACAGTTAGTACAGCACGAACGTTTGGCCTCTGCTCCCACAGCAGAAGAGCCACGATTGAAAGCTGGTGCTGGACCTGTTCAGCACACAATGCCCTTTACATTGGTGCCTCCATCGTTGCTTTCACTGCTCACTTTCATACAGGAAAAGCATTTGAATGGAATCAGTCCAGAGCCTGCTCTCTGCTGCGCAGGAACACAGTCAGCACAGAATGAACAGTGGCATCTGCTCACACGGCAGATGGAGCAGCAGGGAAAGCTAGTGCTCTGCTTCTCCAGCGCACAAGCAGCTTTGCAACGGGGTCACCATCATTGCAGTCTCTCCTCGGTTTCATACCTAAAAGTCCATTTGAATCCAAATTCTCAGGTGGTCTCTCTCAGCTGCCCAGCAGCACAGTGAGTGCAGCACGAACGTTTGGCCTCTGCTCCCACAGCAGAAGAGCCAGGATTGAAAGCTGGTGCTGGACCTGTTCAGCACACAATGCCCTTTACATTGGTGCCTCCATCGTTGCTTTCACTGCTCACTTTCATACAGGAAAAGCATTTGAATGGAATCAGTCCAGAGACTGCTCTCTGCTGCGCAGCAACACAGTCAGCACAGAATGAACAGTGGCATCTGCTCACACGGCAGAAGGACCAGCAGGGAAAGCTAGTGCTGTGTCTCTTCAGCACACAAGCAGCTTTGCAACGGGGTCACCATCATTGCAGTCTCTCCTTGGTTTCATACCTAAAAGTCCATTTGAATCCAAATTCTCAGGTCGTGTCGCTCAGCTGCCCAGCAGCACAGTGAGTACAGCACGAACGTTTGGCCTCTGCTCCCACAGCAGAAGAGCCACGATTGAAAGCTGGTGCTGGACCTGTTCAGCACACAATGCCCTTTACATTGGTGCCTCCATCGTTGCTTTCACTGCTAACACTCATACAGGAAAAGCATTTGAATAGAATCAGTCCAGATCCTGCTCCCTGCTGGCAGCAACACAGCACAGAATGAACAGTGGCATCTGCTCACACGGCAGAAGGACCAGCAGGGAAAGCTAGTGCTGTGTCTCTTCAGCACACAAGCAGCTTTGCAACGGGGTCACCATCATTGCAGTCTCTCCTCGGTTTCCTACCTAAAAGTCCATTTGAATCCAAATTCTCAGGTGGTGTCTCTCAGCTGCCCAGCAGCACAGTTAGTACAGCACGAACGTTTGGCCTCTGCTCCCACAGCAGAAGAGCCAGGATTGAAAGCTGGTGCTGGACCTATTCAGCACACAATCCCCTTTACATTGGTGCCTCCATCGTTGCTTTCACTGCTCACTTTCATACAGGAAAAGCATTTGAATAGAATCAGTCCAGAGCCTGCTCCCTGCTGCGCAGCAACACAGTCAGCACAGAATGAACAGTGGATTCTGCTCGCACAGCAGAAGGACCAGCAGGGAAAGCTAGTGCTGATCTTCTTCAGCACACAAGCAGCTTTGCAACGGGGTTACCATCAGTGCAGTCTCTCCTCGGTTTCATACCTAAAAGTCCATTTGAATCCAAATTCTCAGGTGGTCTCTCGCAGCTGCCCAGCAGCACAGTGAGAACAGCACGAACGTTTGGCATCTGCTCCCACAGCAGAAGAGCCAGGATTGAAAGCTGGTGCTGGACCTGTTCAGCACACAATCCCCTTTACATTGGTGCCTCCATCGTTGCTTTCACTGCTCACTTTCATACAGGAAAAGCATTTGAATAGAATCAGTCCAGAGCCTGCTCCCTGCTGCGCAGCAACACAGTCAGCACAGAATGAACAGTGGATTCTGCTCGCACAGCAGAAGGACCAGCAGGGAAAGCTAGTGCTGATCTTCTTCAGCACACAAGCAGCTTTGCAACGGGGTTACCATCATTGCAGTCTCTCCTCGGTTTCATACCTAAAAGTCCATTTGAATCCAAATTCTCAGGTGGTGTCTCTCAGCTGCCCAGCAGCACAGTTAGTACCGCACGAACGTTTGGCCTCTGCTCCCACAGCAGAAGAGCCAGGATTGAAAGCTGGTGCTGGACCTGTTCAGCACACAATCACTTTTACATTGGTGCATTCATCGTTGCTTTCACTGCTCACTTTCATACAGGAAAAGCATTTGAATGGAATCAGTCCAGAGGCTGCTCTCTGCTGCGCATCAACACAGTCAGCACAGAATGAACAGTGGCATCTGCTCACACGGCAGAAGGAGCAGCAGGGAAAGCTAGTGCTGTGTCTCTTCAGCACACAAGGAGCTTTGCAACGGGGTCACCATCATTGCAGTCTCTCCTCGGTTTCCTACCTAAAAGTCCATTTGAATCCAAATTCTCAGGTGGTGTCGCTCAGCTGCCCAGCAGCACAGTGAGTACAGCACGAACGTTTGGCCTCTGCTCCCACAGCAGAAGAGCCAGGATTGAAAGCTGGTGCTGGACCTGTTCAGCACACAATGCCCTTTACATTGGTGCCTCCATCGTTGCTTTCACTGCTAACACTCATACAGGAAAAGCATTTGAATAGAATCAGTCCAGAGCCTGCTCCCTGCTGGCAGCAACACAGCACAGAATGAACAGTGGCATCTGCTCACACGGCAGAAGGACCAGCAGGGAAAGCTAGTGCTGTGTCTCTTCAGCACACAAGCAGCTTTGCAACGGGGTCACCATCATTGCAGTCTCTCCTCGGTTTCCTACCTAAAAGTCCATTTGAATCCAAATTCTCAGGTGGTGTCTCTCAGCTGCCCAGCAGCACAGTTAGTACAGCACGAACGTTTGGCCTCTGCTCCCACAGCAGAAGAGCCACGATTGAAAGCTGGTGCTGGACCTGTTCAGCACACAATGCCCTTTACATTGGTGCCTCCATCGTTGCTTTCACTGCTCACTTTCATACAGGAAAAGCATTTGAATGGAATCAGTCCAGAGCCTGCTCTCTGCTGCGCAGGAACACAGTCAGCACAGAATGAACAGTGGCATCTGCTCACACGGCAGATGGAGCAGCAGGGAAAGCTAGTGCTCTGCTTCTCCAGCGCACAAGCAGCTTTGCAACGGGGTCACCATCATTGCAGTCTCTCCTCGGTTTCATACCTAAAAGTCCATTTGAATCCAAATTCTCAGGTGGTCTCTCTCAGCTGCCCAGCAGCACAGTGAGTGCAGCACGAACGTTTGGCCTCTGCTCCCACAGCAGAAGAGCCAGGATTGAAAGCTGGTGCTGGACCTGTTCAGCACACAATGCCCTTTACATTGGTGCCTCCATCGTTGCTTTCACTGCTCACTTTCATACAGGAAAAGCATTTGAATGGAATCAGTCCAGAGACTGCTCTCTGCTGCGCAGCAACACAGTCAGCACAGAATGAACAGTGGCATCTGCTCACACGGCAGAAGGACCAGCAGGGAAAGATAGGGCTGTGTCTCTTCAGCACACAAGCAGCTTTGCAACGGGGTCACCATCATTGCAGTCTCTCCTTGGTTTCATACCTAAAAGTCCATTTGAATCCAAATTCTCAGGTCGTGTCGCTCAGCTGCCCAGCAGCACAGTGAGTACAGCACGAACGTTTGGCCTCTGCTCCCACAGCAGAAGAGCCACGATTGAAAGCTGGTGCTGGACCTGTTCAGCACACAATGCCCTTTACATTGGTGCCTCCATCGTTGCTTTCACTGCTAACACTCATACAGGAAAAGCATTTGAATAGAATCAGTCCAGAGCCTGCTCCCTGCTGGCAGCAACACAGCACAGAATGAACAGTGGCATCTGCTCACACGGCAGAAGGACCAGCAGGGAAAGCTAGTGCTGTGTCTCTTCAGCACACAAGCAGCTTTGCAACGGGGTCACCATCATTGCAGTCTCTCCTCGGTTTCCTACCTAAAAGTCCATTTGAATCCAAATTCTCAGGTGGTGTCTCTCAGCTGCCCAGCAGCACAGTTAGTACAGCACGAACGTTTGGCCTCTGCTCCCACAGCAGAAGAGCCACGATTGAAAGCTGGTGCTGGACCTGTTCAGCACACAATGCCCTTTACATTGGTGCCTCCATCGTTGCTTTCACTGCTCACTTTCATACAGGAAAAGCATTTGAATGGAATCAGTCCAGAGACTGCTCTCTGCTGCGCAGCAACACAGTCAGCACAGAATGAACAGTGGCATCTGCTCACACGGCTGAAGGACCAGCAGGGAAAGCTAGTGCTGTGTCTCTTCAGCACACAAGCAGCTTTGCAACGGGGTCACCATCATTGCAGTCTCTCCTCGGTTTCATACCTAAAAGTCCATTTGAATCCAAATTCTCAGGTGGTCTCTCTCAGCTGCCCAGCAGCACAGTGAGTACAGCATGAACGTTTGGCCTCTGCTCCCACAGCAGCAGAGGCATGAGGGAAAGCTGGTGCCTAGCCTGTTCAGCACACAATCACCTCTGCATCGGTGCCTCCATCATTGCTTTCACTTCTCACTTTCATACAGGAATAGCATTTGAATGGAATCAGTCCAGAGCCTGCTCTCTGCTGCGCCGCAGCACAGCACAGAATGAACAGTGGCATCTGCTCCAACAGCAGAAGGACCAGCAGGGAAAGCTGGTGCTGGGCCTCTTCAGCACACAGTCAGCTTTGCAACGTTGTCACCATCATTGCAGTCTCCCCTCGGTTTCATACCTAAAAGTTCATTTGCATCCAAATTCTCGGGTGGTCTCACTCAGCTGCCCAGCAGCACAGTGAGTACAGCACAAACGTTTCGCCTCTGGTCCCATAGCAGAAGAGCCAGGAGGGAAAGCTGGTGCTGGGCCTCTTCAGCACACAATCACCTCTGCATCGGTGCCTCCACCATTGCTTTCACTGCTCACTTTCATACAGGAAAAGCATTTGAATGGAATCAGTCCAGAGCCTGCTCTCTGCTGCGCAGCAACACAGTCAGCACAGAATGAACAGTGTCATCTGCTCCCACAGCAGAAGGACCAGCAGGGAAAGCTAGTGCTGGGCCTCTTCAGCACACAAGCAGCTTTGCAACGCTGTCACCATCATTGCAGTCTCTCCTCGGTTTCATACTTAAAAGTCCATTTGAATCCAAATTCTCAGGTGGTCTCTCTCAGCTGCCCAGCAGCTCAGTGAGTACAGCACGAACGTTTGGCCTCTGCTCCCACAGCAGAAGAGGCAGGAGGGAAAGCTGGTGCTGGGCCTGTTCAGTACACAATCACCTTTGCATTGGTGCCTCCATCATTGCTTTCACTGCTCACTTTCATACAGGAAAAGCATTTGAATGGAATCAGTTCCGAACCTGCTCTCTGCTGCGCAGCAACACAGTCAGCACAGCATGAACAGTGGCATCTGCTCCCACAGCAGAAGGACCAGCAGGGAAAGCTAGTGCTGGGCCTCTTCAGCACACAAGCAGCTTTGCAACGGTGTCACCATCATTGCAGTCTCTCCTCGGTTTCATACCTAAAAGTCCATTTGAATCCAAATTCTCAGGTGGTGTCTCTCAGCTGCCCAGCAGCACAGTGAGTACAGCACGAACGTTTGGCCTCTGTTCCCACAGCAGAAGAGCCAGGATTGAAAGCTGGTGCTGGGCCTGTTCAGCACACAATCACCTCTGCATCGGTGCCTCCATCGTTGCTTTCGCTGCTCATTTTCATACAGAAACATTGTGTAGTCTGCCTGGAGCCCGGATCAGGGATATCACCAGGGCGCTCCCCAACCTGGTGCGCCCAACAGACTATTACCCGCTGCTGGTCTTCCAGACAGGTGGGGAGGAAGCTGCTTCCCGCAGTCTGAGCAGGATGAAGAAAGACTACGGGGTCTTGGGGCGGATGGTGAAAGAGTCTGGGGCTCAAGTGATCTTCTCCTCTCTCCTTCCATCTTCCACTGATGTGGGAAGGAATGGGAAGATTCAGTTCATGAACAATTGGCTTCGAGACTGGTGCTACAGGCAGGGCTTTGGATTCTTTGATAACGGCTGTTTTTATAGGGCACCAGTCTGGACAATGACAAGTGAGAAACGTTTGTCTCACAGAGGGAAAAGGATGCTGGGGCACGAATTAGCAGGGCTCATTTGGAGAGCTTTAAACTAGATTCGAAGGGGGATCGGCTTGTAGCTGGGCTTGCCCCAGTGGGGCAGCGCTCCAGAATTAATGAAGACTGGGAGGCCTCCTACAATCCTAGGGTGAAATCGGTGTGCTCAGCTCGCTCCCTGAAATGCCTGTACACCAATGCGCGCAGCATGGGAAATAAGCAGGAGGAGTTGGAAACCTGTGTTAAGTCAGGAGATTATGATCTGGTGGCAATTACAGAGACATGGTGGGACAGCTCACATGACTGGAATATAGTCATGGAAGGCTATGTCCTTTTCAGGAAAGACAGGCCAGACAGGCGGGGTGGTGGGGTTGCTCTTTATGTGCGGGAGGAACTACAGTGCACCAAGTTCTGTCCAGGGACAGATGATGAGCGAGTTGAGAGTCTGTGGGTGAGAATTAAGGGGCAGGCTGCAGGGGGGATACTGTTGTAGGTGTCTGTTACAGACCACCGGATCAGGGTGAGGAAGTTGACGAGGCCTTCTACAGGCAGCTGAGAGCGGCCTCACAGTCACAGGCTGTGGTCATCGTGGGGGATTTTAACTTCCCTGATGTTTGCTGGAAGGACCACTCGGCAACCCAGCCGCAGTCCAGGAGGTTCCTCCAGTGTATGGATGATAACTTCCTCCTGCAAATGGTGGATGAGCCAACCAGGAGAGGAGCGCTGCTGGATCTCATCCTCACTAACAAGGAGGATCTGGTCGAAGCAGTAAGGGTTGAGGGCTGCCTTGGTTGCAGCGACCACGAGATGGTGGAGTTCAGGATCTTGTGTGGCAGGACTAGTAGAATACCAAGTAGAATTGCAACCCTGGACTTTAGCAGGGCAAACTTTGGCCTTTTCAAGCAATTGCTAGGGGAAATCCCATGGGCAGGGCTGCTTGAAGGTAAAGGGGCCCAAGATAGTTGGTTGACATTCAAGGACTGCTTTTTCCGTGCTCAAGATCGGAGCATCCCGACACGTAGGAAGTCAAGGAAGAGGGCCAAGAGACCTGCGTGGCTAAATAGGGAATTGCTGGGTATGCTCAAGTGGAAGAGGAGAGTTTACAGGTCATGGAAGGAGGGGCTGGCCACTTGGGAGGAATATAAGGCTGCTGCTAGAGGATGTAGGAAGGCAGCTAGGAGGACTAAGGCATCCTTAGAATTAAACCTGGCAAGAAGGGTCAAGGACAGCAAAAAGAGCTTTTTTAAATACATGGCAGACAAAACTAACACCAGAGGCAATGTAGGCCCACTGATGAACGAGATGGGTGCCCTGGTGACAGAAGATAAAGAGATGGCAGAGTTACTGAATGCCTTCTTTGTCTCTGTCTACTCTGCTGCGGGCAGTCCTGAAGAGCCCTGTACCCCTGAGACCTTAGATGAAGTCAGGTCGACGGAGCGGTTTGCCTTAGTCGATGAGGAATGGGTTAGAGACCAGTTGAGCAATCTGGACATCCATAAATCCATGGGTCCAGATGGGATGCACCCGCGGGTGCTGAGGGAACTGGCGGAAGTCATTGCTAGACCATTCTCCATCATCTTTACCAAGTCTTGGGAAACGGGAGAGGTGCCTGAGGACTGGAGGAAAGCAAATGTCACTCCAGTCTTCAAAAAGGGCAAGAAGGAGGACCCGGGTAACTATAGACCGGTCAGCCTCACCTCCATCCCTGGGAAAGTGATGGAACACCTTATCCTTGGTACCACCTTAAGGCATATCAAGGATAAGAAGGTTATGAGGGGCAGTCAACATGGCTTCACCAGGGGGAAATCATGTTTGACCAATCTCTTAGCCTTTTATGAGGAAATAACACGGTGGATGGATGATGGCAGAGCGGTGGATGTGGTCTACCTTGACCTCAGCAAAGCATTTGACACAGTCTCCCACAGCATCCTCACGGCTAAAATGAAGAAGTGTGGACTGGATGATCAGGTAGTGAGGTGGACTGCGAACTGGCTGAAGGAGAGAAGCCAGAGAGTTGTAGTCTATGGGGCTGAGTCTAGTTGGAGGCCTGTAACTAGTGGAGTGCCTCAAGGGTCAGTACTGGGACCGGTATTATTTAATATATTCATCAATGATTTAGATGAGGGAATTGAGTGTACTATCAGCAAGATTGCTGATGACACTAAGCTGGGAGGAGTGGCTGACACGCCAGAAGGCTGTGCTGCCATCCAGCGAGACCTGGATAGGCTGGAGAGTTGGACAGGGAGTAACTTGATGAAATATAACAAGGGAAAGTGTAGAGTCCTGCATCTGGGCAGGAACAACCCCAGGTTCCAGTATAGGTTGGGGAACGACCTGTTAGAGAGCAGTATAGGGGAGAGGAACCTGGGGGTCCTAGTGGACGACAGGATGACCATGAGCCAACACTGTGCCCTTGTGGCTAAGAAGGCCAATGGCATCCTGGGGTGTATTAGAAGGGCGGTGGTTAGTAGGTCGAGAGAGGTCCTCCTTCCCCTCTACTCTGCCCTGGTGAGACCGCATCTGGAGTATTGTGTCCAGTTCTGGGCCCCTCAGTTCAAGAAGGACAGGGAGCTGCTGGAGAGAGTCCAGCTCAGGGCAACGAAGATGATTAGGGGAGTGGAACATCTTCCTTATGAGGAAAGACAGAGGGAGCTGGGTCTCTATAGTTTGGAGAAGAGGAGACTGAGGGGTGACCTTATAAGTGTCTATAAATATATAAAGGGGGAATGTCACGAGGACGGAGCCAGGCTCTACTCAGTGGCAAACAATGATAGGACAAGGGGTAATGGGTACAAACTGGAACACAAGAGGTTCCACTTAAACTTGAGAAGAAACTTCTTCTCAGTGAGGGTGACGGAACACTGCAACAGGCTGCCCAGGGAGGTTGTGGAGTCTCCTTCCCTGGAGACATTCAAAACCCGCCTGGACGCATTCCTGTGTAACATTATCTAGGTGTTCCTGCTCCGGCAGGGGGATTGGACTAGATGATCTTTCGAGGTCCCTTCCAATCTCTAACATACTGTGATACTGTGATACTGTGAAAAGCATTTGAATGGAATCAGTCCAGAACCTGCTCTGTGCTGCGCATCAACACAGTCAGCACAGAACGAACAGTGGCATCTGCTCACACGGCAGAAGGACCAGCAGGGAAAGCTGCTGCTGGGCCTCTTCAGCACACAGTCAGCTTTGCAATGCTGTCACCATCATTGCAGTCTCTCCTCGGTTTCATACCTAAAATTCCATTTGAATCCAAATTCTCAGCTGGTCGTTCTCAGCTGCCCAGCAGCACAGTGAGTACAGCACGAACGTTTGGCATCTGCTCCCACAGCAGAAGAGCAAGGATTGAAAGCTGGTGCTGGACCTGTTCAGCACACAATCACCTTTACATTCGTGCCTCCATCGTTGCTTTCACTGCTCAATTTCATACAGGAAAAGCATTTGAATGGAATCAGTACATAGCCTGCTCTCTTCTGGCAGCAACACAGTCAGCACAGAATGAACAGTGGCATCTGCTCCCACAGCAGAAGGACCAGCAGGGATACCTGGTGATGGGCCTCTTCAACACACAGTCAGCTTTGCAACGGTGTCACCATCATTGCAGTCTCTCCTCGGTTTCATACCTAAAAGTCCATTTGAATCCAAATTCTCAGGTGGTCTCTGTCAGCTGCCCAGCAGCATAGTGAGTACAGCACGAACGTTTGGCCTCTGCTCCCACAGCAGAAGAGCCAGGAGGGAAAGCTGGTGCTGGGCCTGTTCAGCACACAATCACCTCTACATCGGTGCCTCCATCATTGCTTTCACTGCTCACTTTCATACAGGAAAAGCATTTGAATGGAATCAGTCCAGAGCCTGCTCTCTGCTGCGCAGCAACACAGTCAGCACTGAATGAACGTTTTGCCTCTGCTTCCACAGCAGAAGGACCAGCAGGGAAAGCTGGTGCTGGGCCTCTTCAGCACACACTCAGCTTTGCAACGGTGTCACCATTATTGCAGTCTCTCCTCGGTTTCATACCTAGAAGTCCATTTGAATCAAAAATCTCAGGTGGTCACTCTCAGCTGCCCAGCAGCACAGTGAGTACAGCACGAACGTTTGGCCTCTGCTCCCACAGCAGAAGAGCCAGCAGAGAAAGCTGGGGATGGGCCTGTTCAGCACAAAATCACCTCTGCATCGGTGCATCCATCCTTGCTTTCACTGCTCACATTCATACAGGAAAAGCATTTGAATGGAATCAGTCCAGAGCCTGCTCTCTGCTGCGCAGCAACACAGTCAGCACAGAAAGAACAGTGGCCTCTGCTCCCACAGCAGAGGGACCAGCAGGGAAAGCTAGTGCTGGGCTTCTTCAGCACACACTCAGCTTTGCAACGCTGTCACCATCATTGCAGTCTCTCCTCAGTTTCATACCTAAAAGTCTGTTTGAATCCAAAATCTCAGGTGGTCTCTCTCAGCTGCCCAGCAGCACAGTGAGTACAGCACGAATGTTTGGCCACTGCTCCCACAGCAGAAGAGCCAGGATTGAAAGCTGGTGCTGGGCCTGTTCAGCACACAATCACCTCTGCATCGATGCCTCCATCATTGCTTTCACTGCTCATTTTCATACAGGAAAAGCATTTGAATGGAATCAGTCCAGAGCCTGCTCTCTGCTGCGCAGCAACACAGTCAGCACAGAATGAACAGTGGCATCTGCTCCCACGGCAGAAGGACCAGCAGGGAAAGCTAGTGCTCTGCTTCTTCAGCACACAAGCAGCTTTGAAACGGGGTCACCATCATTGCAGTCTCTGGTCGGTTTCATACCTAAAAGTCCGTTTGAATCCAAATTCTCAGGTGGACTCTCTCAGCTGCCCAGAAGCACAGTGAGTACAGCACCAACGTTTGGCCTCTGCTAACACAGCAGAAGAGCCACGATTTAAAGCTGGTGTTGGGCCTGTTCAGCACACAATCACCTCTGCATCGGTGCCTCCATCATTGCTTTCACTGCTCACATTCATACAGGAAAAGCATTTGAATGGAATCAGTCCAGAGGCTGCTCTCTGCTGCGCAGCAACACAGTCAGCACAGAATGAACAGTGGCATCTGCTCCCACAGCAGAAGGACCAGCAGGGAAAGCTAGTGCTGGGCCTCATCAGCAAGCAAGCAGCTTTGCAGTGGTGTCACCATCTTTGCAGTCTCTCCTCGGTTTCATCCCTAAAAGTCCATTTGAATCCAAATTCTCAGGTGGTCTCTCTCAGCTGCCCAGCAGCACAGTGAGTACAGCACGAACGTTTGGCCTCTGCTCCCACAGCAGAAGAGCCAGGAGGGAAAGCTGATGCTGGGCCTGTTCAGCACACAATCCCCTTTACAATGGTGCCTCCATCGACGCTTTCACTGCTCACATTCATACAGGAAAAGCATTTGAATGGAATCAGTCCAGAGACTGTTCTCTGCTGCGCAGCAACACAGTCAGCACAGAATGAACAGTGGCATCTGCTCCAACAGCAGAAGGACCAGCAGGGAAAGCTAGTGCTGGGGCTCTTCAGCACACAGTCACCTTTGCAACAGTGACACCATCATTGCAGTCTCTCCTCGGTTTCATACCTAAAAGTCCATTTGAATCCAAATTCTCGGGTGGTCTCTCTCAGCTGCCCATCAGCTCAGTGAGTACAGCACGAACGTTTGGCCTCTGCTCCCACAGCAGAAGAGCCAGGATTGAAAGCTGGTGCTGGGCCTGCTCAGAGCACAATCACCTTTACATTGGTGCATCCATCGTTGCTTTCACTGCTCACTTTCATACAGGAAAAGCATTTGAATGGAATCAGTCCAGAGGCTGATCTCTGCAGCGCAGCAACACAGTCAGCACAGAATGAACAGTGGCATCTGCTCCCACAGCAGAAGGACCAGCAGGGAAAGCTAGTGCTGGGCCTCTTCAGCACAGAAGCAGCTTTGCAACGGTGTCACCATCATTGCAGTCTCTCCTCGGTTTCATACCTAAAAGTCCATTTGAATCCAAATTCTCAGGTGCTCTCTCAGCTGCCCAGCAGCACAGTGAGTACAGCACGAACGTTTGGCCTCTGCTCCCACAGCAGAAGAGCCAGGATTGAAAGCTGGGGCTGGGCCTGTTCAGCACACAATCACCTTTACATCGGTGCCTCCATCGCAGATTTCACTGCTCACTTTCATTCAGGAAAAGCATTTGAATGGAATCAGTCCAGAGCCAGCTCTCTGCTGGCAGCAACACAGTCAGCACAGAATGAACAGTGGCATCTGCTCACACGGCAGAAGGACCATCAGGGAAAGCTAGTGCTGGGCCTCTTCAGCACACAAGCAGCTTTGCAACGGTGTCACCATCATTGCAGTCTCTCCTCGGTTTCATACCTAGAAGTCCATTTGAATACAAATTCTCAGATGGTCTCTCTCAGATGCCCAGCAGCACAGTGAGTACAGCACGAACGTTTGGTCTCTCCTCCCACAGCAGAATAGCCAGGATTTTAAGCTGGTGTTTGGCCTGTTCAGCACACAATCAGCTTTACATTGGTGCCTCCATCGCTGATTTCACTGCTCACATTCATACAGGAAAAGCATTTGAATGGAATCATTCCAGAACCTGCTCTCTGCTGCGCAGCAACACAGTCAGCACAGAATCAACAGGGGCATCTGCTCCCACAGCAGAAGGACCAGGAGGGAATGCTAGTGCTGGGCCTCTTCAGCACACAAGCAGCTTTGCAACGGTGTCACCATCATTGCAGTCTCTCCACGGTTTCATACCTAAAAGTCCCTTTGAATCGAAATTCTCAGGTGGTCACTCTCAGCTGCCCAGCAGCACAGTGAGTACAGCACGAACGTTTGGCTTCTGCTCCCACAGCAGAAGAGCCAGGGTTGAAAGCTGGTGCTGGACCCGCTCAGCACACAATCACCTTTACATTCGTGCCTCCATCGTTGCTTTCACTGCTCACTTTCATACAGGAAAAGCATTTGAATGGAATCAGTCCAGATCCTGCTCTCTGCTGGCAGCAACACAGTCAGCACAGAATGAACAGTGGCATCTGCTCCTACAGCAGAAGGACCAGCAGGGAAAGCTAGTGCTGGGCCTCTTCAGCACACAGTCAGCTTTGCAACGGCGTCACCATCATTTCAGTCTCTCCTCGGTTTCATACCTAAAAGTCCATTTGAATCCAAATTCTCAGGTGGTGTCTCTCAGCTGCCCAGCAGCACAGTGAGTACAGCACGAACGTTTGGCCTCTGCTCCCACAGCAGAAGACCCAGGATTGAAAGCTGGTGCTGGACCTGTTCAGCACACAATCACTTTTACATCGGTGCCTCCATCGTTGCTTTCACTGCTCACATTCATGCAGGAAAAGCGCTTGAATGGAATCAGCCCAGAGGCTTCTCTCTGCTGAGCAGCAACTCAGCATAGAATGAGTGGTGGCATCTGCTCCCACAGCAGAAGGACCAGCAGGGAAAGCTACTGCTGGGCCTCTTCAGCACACAGTCAGCTTTGCAAGGGGGTCACCATCATTGCAGTCTCTCCTCGGTTTCATCCCTAAAAGTCCATTTGAATCCAAATTCTCAGGTGGTCTCTCTCAGCTGCCCAGCAGCACAGTGAGTACAGCACGAACGTTTGGCATCTGCTCCCACAGCAGAAGAGCAAGGATTGAAAGCTGGTGCTGGACCTGTTCAGCACACAATCACCTTTACATTCGTGCCTCCATCGTTGCTTTCACTGCTCACATTCATACAGGAAAAGCATTTGAATAGAATCAGTCCAGAGCCTGCTCTCTGCTGCGCAGCAACACAGTCAGCACAGAATGAACAGTGGCATCTGCTCACACGGCAGATGGATCATCAGGAAAAGCTAGTGCTGGGCCTCTTCAGCACACAAGCAGCTTTGCAACGGGGTCACCATCATTGCAGTCTCTCCTCGGTTTCATACCTAGAGGTCCATTTGAATCCAAATTCTCAGGTGGTCTCTCTCAGCTGCCCAGCAGCACAGTGAGTACAGCACGAACGTTTGGCATCTGCTCCCACAGCAGAAAAGCAAGGATTGAAAGCTGGTGCTGGACCTGTTCAGCACACAATCACCTTTACATTGGTGCATCCATCGTTGCTTTCACTGCTAACACTCATAGAGGAAAATCATTTGAATAGAATCAGTCCAGAGCCTGCTCCCTGCTGGCAGCAACACAGCACAGAATGAACAGTGGCATCTGCTCACACGGCAGAAGGACCAGCAGGGAAAGCTAGTGCTGTGTCTCTTCAGCACACAAGCAGCTTTGCAAAGGGGTCACCATCATTGCAGTCTCTCCTTGGTTTCATACCTAAAAGTCCATTTGAATCCAAATTCTCAGGTGGTGTCTCTCAGCTGCCCAGCAGCACAGTGAGTACAGCACGAACGTTTGGCCTCTGCTCCCACAGCAGAAGAGCCAGGATTGAAAGCTGGTGCTGGACCTGTTCAGCACACAATCACCTTTACATTGGTGCATCCATCGTTGCTTTCACTGCTCACTTTCATACAGGAAAAGCATTTGAATGGAATCAGTCCAGAGGCCACTCTCTGCTGCGCAGGAACACAGTCAGCACAGAATGAACAGTGGCATCTGCTCACACGGCAGAAGGAGCAGCAGGGAAAGCTAGTGCTGTGTCTCTTCAGCACACAAGCAGCTTTGCAACGGGGTCACCATCATTGCAGTCTCTCCTCGGCTTCATACCTAAAAGTCCATTTGAATCCAAATTCTCAGGTGGTCTCAGCTGCCCAGCAGCACAGTGAGTACAGCACGAATGTTTGGCATCTGCTCCCACAGCAGAAGAGCCAGGATTGAAAGCTGGTGCTGGACCTGTTCAGCAGACAATCACCTTTACATTGGTGCCTCCATCGTTGCTTTCACTGCTAACACTCATACAGGAAAAGCATTTGAATAGAATCAGTCCAGAGCCTGCTCTCTGCTGGCAGCAACACAGCACAGAATGAACAGTGGCATCTGCTCACACGGCAGAAGGACCAGCAGGGAAAGCTAGTTCTATGTCTCTTCAGCACACAAGCAGCTTTGCAATGGGGTCACCATCATTGCAGTCTCTCCTCGGTTTCATACCTAAAAGTCCATTTGAATCCAAATTCTCAGGTGGTGTCTCTCAGCTGCCCAGGAGCACAGTTAGTACAGCACGAACGTTTGGCCTCTGCTCCCACACCAGAAGAGCCAGGATTGAAAGCTGGTGCTGGACCTGTTCAGCACACAATCCCCTTTACATTGGTGCCTCCATCGTTGCTTTCACTGCTCACTTTCATACAGGAAAAGCATTTGAATGGAATCAGTCCAGAGCCTGCTCCCTGCTGGCAGCAACACAGCCCAGAATAACAGTGGCATCTGCTCACACGGCAGAAGGACCAGCAGGGAAAGCTAGGGCTGTGTGTAGAGAGCTTAACAACAGAATGGCTAGGTAACAGAGGTCATGATACTGTGCAGCTGGTGGAAATATAGGGCTCAAGGCTACGGTAATCTTGTGGTTAATGTTCACCCTGAGTTGCTCAAGAAACAGGATGTACATCTTGCTGAAGGTGGCGCCACGGTATCTTGCTGAGATAGCGCCACGGTATCTTGCTGAGATAGCGCAACGGTAATGCTTGGGCAAGCTGGGACAAGCCGGGACATGTCGAGGCATGTTGAAGCAGGAGGCGGTCACGGTTGCTTGGGAGGCCCCTGCGTCAGCACGGGCTGACCAATGATTTTGCTGTATCCTAGCAGGAAATGTATCTAACACTGCAGGCTATAAAAGGGTTGTATCTTGCTAAATAAACGAGACTTGCTGACCATGAGAGCATGAGGATTGTCTCCCGCGACTCCAACAATTGGCGCCCGAACAGGGACCCGAACAGGGAACGGGGATCCCTCCTTCTGCCTAGAGGAGTTGCGTTGGGTGCAGGTCTCGACATAAAGACGGCTTCTGCAGGACTGCAGTGACACATTGGTGGGCTGCTTGCTTTCTGCTTTGGCCCAGAGCGCAGCATCGGCTGGCTCTGCTGCTACGCGCTGCCGACGCCTGGAGGGTGCAACGGATCCGGTAAATATGGACAGGCAAGCAGCGTATGATCTTTTTACAGGGCCCCGACTAGCGGGGACCCGGATTACAGGGACCCGACTAGCAGGGACCCGGAATACAGGGCCCCAACTAGCGGGGACCCGGATACAGGGACCCGGTCGACGGGGACCCGGATACAGGGCCCCGACTAGCGGGGACCCGGGATACAGGGCCCCGGTCGACGGGGACCCGGAACGGCGAGTGAGCGGCGCCGGCGGCAGTGGCCGGGAAGCGCGGGCAATGCTGCTGCGGTGGCGTGACGAACCCGGGTGCTTCGACTAACCGAAAGAATCCGCCGCTGGGGCGAACCAGACACTGCTGCGTCGGGAGGCCGATCCGGAGACCGAGGTTACAGGACGACCCAGAAGAAGACGATCCGGAAAAGGCTGGCCATGAAAATGGACCGAGAGGTAGCCCTGGACTTATTACAGTGCTTTTTATAAAAGCGGGGAACTGAGCCCTGAACTTTTTACAGTGCTTTTTATAAAAGCGGGGAATTGAGCCTGAGACTCTAAAGCAGCTAGCAGGTCTAGTGGCTAGGGAAGGCTAAGAGATTTTTTTTTTTTGCACATCCTAATACAATATTTGAGGAGAGTGAGTGGCGAAAGTTTGGTAATGAACTATTTGACTCAGTGCTTAATGATGGTAAAACAGCAAAAAGGGTCGGTAAACCACGGAGGGAAGTAATGAACTGTATAAAAATATACAAGGCAGGAAAGAAAACTGCCGCAGTAGCAATGGAGAAACTAGGAACAGACGTCCCCGGTCAGTTGAACCGGGGGAAGAATACAACTCGTTTCCCCCAACTCGCGGGAGCACAAGGTTTCCCCACCCCGCACCCCCCCCCCTTCCTTTTCTCCCCCTCCATCAGAAGGTGCCGCGGAGGAGGTGTAACCCCCTGCTCCCCCACCACCCCAGTTCCGAAAGTAGGGACTTTGAAAAGGACAGAGAAAGTATATTAGAAGGTATACGCATGATAAATGTCGAGAAATCCGAAAGAAAAAAGGCGGTGCCTCAGCGCCGGATCGATTGCGGCGCCACTGTGAAGCACGCAGTAGAAAATAGAGATCATGCGCTAGCAGGAGATTTAAAGGAACCGCGAGCCTCTCCAACCCACTACGCCCTAGAAAGAAAAAAAAAAAAAAATTTTAACTCAGTCACGGAGGAGCCAGGTCTGCAGACGGCTACATACCGAACGAGATACACCTGATAAGAAAGACACAGCTGCGAGCAACGGAGACCCCGAGTTCGGCGCAGGATCAGCCCCCGAATCCCCTGAATCCGAGCCAGATTTATATCCTCTGCTTCCAGACCCTGACTCTTCGTCTCCCGGGTGGGTCTGCTCAGACTTACTGGCCCTGGAGACCCTCAGTTGTAACAATGGGTAACCAAATGTTTGATCATTACTGGGGAATTTTCTGCTATGGGCATCTTTGCATATCCTGTGTTTACTACACAGCAGGGGGCTAAAGAGTGGGAAGCTCTTGATCTCAAAATAGTTAAGGGGGCCTGACAAACAGTGACCACGTATGCGTTAAAATCCTCTTATACTCAAGCTGTATATGTTATGATTTTTTCTTGCAATTGACAGGGGGAGCCCATACAGTTTCTCTGTGATACTCATGTACTAGAAGTTGGTAAATATAAGTATGACCAGGTTTCTATCAACCCTTGGAGACCTCTGTAGATACTGCTGGCCACTTCTTCCAGCACAGGCTGGCCACCTGTGTTGGAATGAGTGTGCATTTTTCTCAGTATAAAAGCCCAAGCCTCATACGATGTGGGGGAGGCAGAGCCTCTGCGGGGACGCCCGCTAAGTTTGAGCCTGCCACCTCGCACTGCAGTGATGCTTCTCGGAGCTGGTTTGCTGTTAGTCTCCACAGGGTCCTTGTTCTGTACGTGGGACTGTAGTGGGAGTAATGAT
This sequence comes from Pezoporus flaviventris, assembly GCF_033815535.1. Taxonomy (NCBI): domain Eukaryota; kingdom Metazoa; phylum Chordata; class Aves; order Psittaciformes; family Psittacidae; genus Pezoporus; species Pezoporus flaviventris. The sequence continues at coordinate 77,864 of NW_026892738.1, read as the reverse complement.
GGCTTTTGCAGGGACTAAAAAAAAAAAAAAAAAAAAAAAAAAAAAAAAGAGGGGGGAAGAGAGAGAGTAATGATGCTGCACTTAACCTGTCTAACCTGTCTACTTCTGAAGAACTGATAACCTGGGGGAGGGGGTATATTTGTGTCCTCCTGCCTACAGGTCCATGGTGACTGCCTGCAAAGTTTGTCAAGCCTTGCCATGAGCTGGACAGACGAATGGATAAACCTGATGCCTCAGCTACAGGAGCTGACCGTGATTACCCCAAGCAGAATGAGATAGAGGAAGAGAAAGAACAAATAACTGCAAAACATCACTTGGGGGCAACTGAAAAGTAACATCCTGAATATGTGTGCTTGTAAAGTAGCTATTATTAGAGGTTGTGATTTTGTGTATAAAACCACCTGTATTTACTAGCTAGTTGCTAATAAGAAACTGCACCTTGTATTGTATAGATTTGTCACTTGTAAAAGAGATGTTAGAGTATGGAAATTTGCAGTAGCCGCTAGAAAATGCTAAGGCAAAAGCTAGAAAAATTTTAATACAATGGTAGTGTTATAAAGCAGGTGATGGAACAAATTAAGAGGGGGGAGAATTCCACTGGTAAGAAATTTCTTTGGCTAGTCCTTCACTGCCATTGGCGCGGCTCATTGTTGTTGGAACAGGGACATGGATGTGAAGAGTTTGATGGAATGTGTTGTATGAGTCTCTCTGATCACTCTAATTCCATTCATAAGCAATTGGCGCTATTGAAAGACAATATGCGAAAATTACAAGAGACAAGTGATCCTTTCACAAACTGGTTAGCGTCCTTTGGATTATCTCCCTGGTTAATTACTTTGATAGAAAAAATTGTTTTGGTGTTGGCTATAATCTTGTTTGCAATCTTGCTTTTACCATGTATTATGCAGTGTTTGCAAAAAATGATATCGAATACTTTTAATCATAATATGGCTATGCTTGCTACTAAAGAAAATGGGGGAAGTGTAGAGAGCTTAACAACAGAATGGCTAAGTAAAAGAGGTCATGATACTGTGCAGCTGGTGGAAATATAGGCCTCAAGGCTACGGTAATCTTGTGGTTAATGTTCACCCTGAGTTGCTCAAGAAACAGGATGTACATCTTGCTGAAGGTGGCGCCACGGTATCTTGCTGAGATAGCGCCACGGTATCTTGCTGAGATAGCGCAACGGTAATGCTTGGGCAAGCTGGGACAAGCCGGGACATGTCGAGGCATGTTGAAGCAGGAGGCGGTCACGCTTGGGAGGCCCCTGCGTCAGCACGGGCTGACCAATGATTTTGCTGTATCCTAGCAGGAAATGTATCTAACACTGCAGGCTATAAAAGGGGTTGTATCTTGCTAAATAAACGAGACTTGCTGACCATGAGAGCATGAGGATTGTCTCCCGCGACTCCAACAGCTGTGTCTCTTCAGCACACAAGCAGCTTTGCAACGGGGTCACCATCATTGCAGTCTCTCCTCGGTTTCATACCTAAAAGTCCATTTGAATCCAAATTCTCAGGTGGTGTCTCTCAGCTGCCCAGCAGCACAGTTAGTACAGCACGAACGTTTGGCCTCTGCTCCCACAGCAGAAGAGCCAGGATTGAAAGCTGGTGCTGGACCTGTTCAGCACACAATCACCATTATATTGGTGCATCCATCGTTGCTTTCACTGCTCACTTTCATACAGGAAAAGCATTTGAATGGAATCAGTCCAGAGGCTGCTCTCTGCTGCGCAGCAACACAGCGCAGAATGAACAGTGGCATCTGCTCACACGGGAGAAGGATCATCAGGGAAGCTAGTGCTGGGACTCTTCAGCACACAAGCAGCTTTGCAACGGTGTCACCATCATTGCAGTCTCTTCTCGGTTTCATACCTAAAAGTCCATTTGAATCCGAATTCTCAGGTGGTGTCTCTCAGCTGCCCAGCAGCACAGTGAGTACAGTACGAACGTTTGGCCTCTGCTCCCACAGCAGAAGAGCCAGGATTGAAAGCTGGTGCTGGACCTGTTCAGCACACAATCCCCTTTACATTGGTGCCCCCGTCGTTGCTTTCACTGCTCACTTTCATACAGGAAAAGCATTTGAATGGAATCAGTCCAGAGGCTGCTCTCTGCTGCGCAGCAACACAGTCAGCACAGAATGAACAGTGGCAACTGCTCACACGGCAGAAGGACCAGCGGGGAAAGCTAGTGCTGGGCCTCTTCAGCACACAAGCAGCTTTGCAACGGTGTCACCATCATTGCAGTCTCTCCTCGGCTTCATACCTAAAAGTCCATTTGAATCCAAATTCTCAGGTGGTCTCAGCTGCCCAGCAGCACAGTGAGTACAGCACGAACGTTTGGCAGCTGCTCCCACAGCAGAAGAGCAAGGATTGAAAGCTGGTGCTGGACCTGTTCAGCACACAATCACCTTTACATTGGTGCCTCCATCGTTGCTTTCACTGCTAACACTCATACAGGAAAAGCATTTGAATAGAATCAGTCCAGAGCCTGCTCCCTGCTGGCAGCAACACAGCACAGAATGAACAGTGGCATCTGCTCACACGGCAGAAGGACCAGCAGGGAAAGCTAGGGCTGTGTCTCTTCAGCACACAAGCAGCTTTGCAATGGGGTCACCATCATTGCAGTCTCTCCTCGGTTTCATACCTAAAAGTCCATTTGAATCCAAATTCTCAGGTGGTGTCTCTCAGCTGCCCAGCAGCACAGTGAGTTCAGCACGAACGTTTGGCCTCTGCTCCCACAGCAGAAGAGCCAGGATTGAAAGCTGGTGCTGGACATGTTCAGCACACAATCACCTTTACATTGGCGCATCCATCGTTGCTTTCACTGCTCACTTTCATACAGGAAAAGCATTTGAATGGAATCAGTCCAGAGGCTGCTATCTGCTGCGCAGGAACACAGCACAGAATGAACAGTGGCATCTGCTCACACGGCAGAAGAATCATCAGGGAAAGTTAGTGCTGGGCCTCTTCAGCACACAAGCAGCTTTGCAACGGGGTCACCATCATTGCAGTCTCTCCTCGGTTTCATACCTAAAAGTCCATTTGAATCCAAATTCTCAGGTGGTCTCAGCTGCCCAGCAGCACAGTGAGTACAGCACGAACGTTTGGCATCTGCTCCCACAGCAGAAGAGCCAGGATTGAAAGCTGGTGCTGGACCTGTTCAGCACACAATCACCTTTACATTGGTGCCTCCATCGTTGCTTTCACTGCTAACACTCATACAGGAAAAGCATTTGAACGGAATCAGTTTAGAGCCTGCTCCCTGCTGGCAGCAACACAGCACAGAATGAACAGTGGCATCTGCTCACACAGCAGAAGGACCAGCAGGGAAAGCTAGTGCTGGGCCTCTTCAGCACACAAGCAGCTTTGCAACGGGCTCACCATCATTGCAGTCTCTCCTCGGTTTCATACCTAAAAGTCCATTTGAATCCAAATTCTCAGGTGGTGTCTCTCAGCTGCCCAGCAGCACAGTGAGTACAGCACGAACGTTTGGCCTCTGCTCCCACAGCAGAAGAGCCAGGATTGAAAGCTGGTGCTGGACCTGTTCAGCACACAATCACCTTTATATTCGTGCCTCCATCGTTGCTTTCACTGCTCACTTTCATACAGGAAAAGCATTTGAATGGAATCAGTCCAGAGCCTGCTCTCTGCTGTGCAGCAACACAGTCAGCACAGAATGAACAGGGGCATCTCCTCACACCGCAGAAGGACCAGCAGGGAAAGCTAGTTCTGGGCTTCTTCAGCACACAAGCAGCTTTGCAACTGGGTCACCATCATTGCAGTCTCTCCTCGGTTTCATACCTAAAAGTCCATTTGAATCCAAATTCTCAGGTGGTGTCGCTCAGCTGCCCAGCAGCACAGTGAGTACAGCACGAACATTTGTCATCTGCTCCCACAGCAGAAGAGCAAGGATTGAAAGCTGGTGCTGGACCTGTTCAGCACACAATCACCTTTACATTGGTGCCTCCATCGTTGCTTTCACTGCTCACTTTCATACAGGAAAAGCATTTGAATGGAATCAGTCCAGAGCCTGCTCTCTGCTGGCAGCAACACAGACAGTACAGAATGAACAGTGGCATCTGCTCCCACAGCAGAAGGACGAGCAGGGAAAGCTAGTGCTGGGCCTCTTCAGCACACAGTCAGCTTTGCAAAGGGGTCACCATCATTGCAGTCTCTCCTCGGTTTCATACCTAAAAGTCCATTTGAATCCAAATTCTCAGGTGGTGTCTCTCAGCTGCCCAGCAGCACAGTGAGTACAGCACGAACGTTTGGCCTCTGCTCTCACAGCAGAAGAGCCAGGATTGAAAGCTGGTGCTGGACCTGTTCAGCACACAATCCCCTTTACATTGGTGCCTCCATCGTTGCTTTCAGTGCTCACATTCATACAGGAAAAGCATTTGAATGGAATCAGTCCAGAGCCTGCTCTCTGCTGGCAGCAACACAGTCAGTACAGAATGAACAGTGGCATCTGCTCCCACAGCAGAAGGACGAGCAGGGAAAGCTAGTGCTCGCCTCTTCAGCACACAAGCAGCTTTGCAGCGGTGCCACCATCATTGCAGTCTCTCCTCGGTTTCATACCTAGATGTCCATTTGAATCCAAATTCTCAGGTGGTCACTCTCAGCTGCCCAGCAGCACAGTGAGTACAGCACGAACGTTTGGCCTCTGCTCCCACAGCAGAAGAGCCAGGATTGAAAGCTGGTGCTGGACCTGTTCAGCACACAATCACCTTTACATTGGTGCCTCCATCGTTGCTTTCACTGCTCACATTCATACAGGAAAAGCATTTGAATGGAATCAGTCCAGAGCCTGCTCTCTGCAGCGCAGCAACACAGTCAGCACAGAATGAACAGTGGCATCTGCTCCCACGGCAGAAGGACCAGCAGGGAAAGCGTGTGCTGGGCCTCTTCAGCACGCAGGCAGCTTTGCAAAGGTGTCACCATCATTGCAGTCTCTCCTCGGTTTCATACCTAAAAGTCCATTTGAATCCAAATTCTCAGGTGGTGTCTCTCAGCTGCCCAGCAGCACAGTGAGTACAGCACGAACCTTTGGCCTCTGCTCCCACCGCAGAAGAGCCAGGATTGAAAGCTGGTGCTGGACCTGTTCAGCACACAATCCCCTTTACATTGGTGCCTCCATCGTTGCTTTCACTGCTCACATTCATACAGGAAAAGCATTTGAATGGAATCAGTCCAGAGGCTGCTCTCTGCTGCGCAGCAACACAGTCAGCACAGAATGAACAGTGGCAACAGCTGCCACAGCAGAAGGACCAGCAGGGAAAGCTAGTGGTCAGCCTCTTCAGCACACAGTCAGCTTTGCTACGGTGACACCATCATTGCAGTCTCTCCTCGGTTTCATACCTAAAAGTCCATTTGAATCCAAGCTCAGGTGGTGTCTCTCAGCTGCCCAGCAGCACAGTGAGTACAGCACGAACGTTTGGCCTCTGCTCCCACAGCAGAAGAGCCAGGATTGAAAGCTGGTGGTGGACCTGTTCAGCCCACAATCACCTTTATATTGCTGCCTCCATCGTTGCTTTCACTGCTCACATTCATACAGGAAAAGCATTTGAATGGAATCAGTCCACAGGCTGCTCCCTGCTGCGCAGCAGCACTGCACAGAATGAACAGTGGCATCTAATCCCACAGCAGAAGGACCAGCAGGGAAAGCTAGTGCTGGGCCTCTTCAACACACAAGCAGCTTTCCTACGGTGACACCATCATTGCAGTCTCTCCTCGGTTTCATTCCTAAAAGTCCATTTGAATCCAAATTCTCAGGTGGTCTCTCTCAGCTGCCCAGCAGCAGAGTGAGTACAGCACGAACGTTTGGCCTCTGCTCCCACAGCAGAAGAGCCAGGATTGAAAGCTGGTGCTGGACCTGTTCAGCACACAATCACGTTTACATTGGTGCCTCCATCGTTGCTTTCACTGCTCACATTCATACAGGAAAAGCATTTGAACGGAATCAGTCCAGAGGCAGCTCTCTGCCGCGCAGCAACACAGTCAGCACAGAATGAACAGTGGCATCTGCTCGCACAGCAAAAGGACCAGCAGGGAAAGCTGGAGCTGGGCCTCTTCAGCACACAAGAAGCTTTGCAACGCTTTCACCATCATTGCAGTCTCTCCTCGGTTTCATACCTAAAAGTCCATTTGAATCCAAATTCTCAGGTGGTGTCTCTCAGCTGCCCAGCAGCACAGTGAGTACAGCACGAACGTTTGGCCTCTGCTCCCACAGCAGAAGAGCCAGGATTGAAAGCTGGTGCTGGACCTGTTCAGCACACAATCCCCTTTACATTGGTGCCTCCATCGTTGCTTTCACTGCTCACTTTCATACAGGAAAAGCATTTGAATGGAATCAGTACATAGCCTGCTCTCTGCTGCGCAGCAACACAGTCAGCACAGAATGAACAGTGGCATCTGCTCCCACAGCAGAAGGACCAGCAGGGAAATCTAGTGCTGGGCCTCTTTAGCACACAAGCAGCCTTTCTAAGGTGACACCATCATTGCAGTCTCTCCTCGGTTTCATACCTAAAAGTCCATTTGAATCCAAATGCTCAGGTGGTCTCTCTCAGCTGCCCAGCAGCACAGTGAGTACAGCACGAACGTTTGGCCTCTGCTCCCACAGCAGAAGAGCCAGGAGGGAAAGCTGGTGCTGGACCTGCTCAGCACACAATCACCTTTACATTGGTGCCTCCATCGCTGCCTTCACTGCTCACTTTCATACAGGAAAAGCATTTGTATAGAATCAGCCCACAGGCTGCTCCCTGCTGCGCAGCAACACAGCACAGAATGAACAGTGGCATCTGCTCCCACAGCAGAAGGACCAGCAGGGAAAGCTAGTGCTGGGCCTCTTCGGGACACATTCAGCTTTGCTAAGGTGACACCATCATTGCAGTCTCTCCTCGGTTTCATACCTAAAAGTCCTTTTGATTCCAAGCTCAGGTGGTCTCTCTCAGCTGCCCAGCAGCACAGTGAGTACAGCACGAACGTTTGGCCTCTGCTCCCACAGCAGAAGAGCCAGGATTGAAAGCTGGTGCTGGAACTGTTCAGCACACAATCACCTTTACATTGGTGCCTCCATCGTTGCTTTCACTGCTCACATTCATTCAGGAAAAGCATTTGAATGGAATCAGTCCAGAGCCTGCTGTCTGCTGGCAGCAACACTGCTCAGAATGAACAGTGGCATCTGCTCCCACGGCAGAAGGACCAGCAGGGAAAGCGTGTTCTGGGCCTCTTCAGCACACAGTCAGCTTTGCTACGGTGACACCATCATTGCAGTCTCTCCTCGGTTTCATACCTAAAAGTCCATTTGAATCCAAATTCTCAGGTGGTGTCTCTCAGCTGCCCAGCAGCACAGTGAGTACAGCACGAACGTTTGGCCTCTGCTCCCACAGCAGAAGAGCCAGGATTGAAAGCTGGTGCTGGACCTGTTCAGCACACAATCACCTTTACATTTGGGCCTCCATCGTTGCTTTCACTGCTAACACTCATACAGGAAAAGCATTTGAATGGAATCAGTCCAGAGCCTGCTCCCTGCTGGCAGCAACACAATCAGCACAGAATTAACAGTGGCCTCTGCTCCCACAGCAGAAGAGCCAGGATTGAAAGCTGGTGCTGGACCTGTTCAGCACACAATCACCTGTACATTGGTGCCTCCATCGTTGCTTTCACTGCTCACTTTCATACAGGAAAAGCATTTGAATGGAATCAGTCCAGAGCCTGCTCTCTGCTGCGCAGCAACACATTCAGCACAGAATGAACAGTGGCATCTGCTCCCACGGCAGAAAGACCAGCAGGGAAAGCTAGTGCTCTGCTTCTTCAGCGCACAAGCAGCTTTGCAACGGGGTCACCATCATTGCAGTCTCTCCTCGGTTTCATATCTAAAAGTCCATTTGAATCCAAATTCTCAGGTGGTCTCAGCTGCCCAGCAGCACAGTGAGTACAGCACGAACGTTTGGCCTCTGCTCCCACAGCAGAAGAGCCAGGATTGAAAGCTGGTGCTGGACCTGTTCAGCACAGAATCCCCTTTACATTGGTGCCTCCATCGTTGCTTTCACTGCTCACTTTCATAAGGAAAAGCATTTGAATGGAATCAGTCCAGAGGCTGCTCTCTGCTGCGCAGCAACTCAATCAGCACAGAATGAACAGTGGCATCTGCTCACACGGCAGAAGGACCAGCAGGGAAAGCTAGTGGTGGGCCTCTTCAGCACACAAGCAGCTTTGCAACGGGGTCACCATCATTGCAGTCTCTCCTCGGTTTCATACCTAAAAGTCCATTTGAATCCAAATTCTCAGGTGGTCTCTCTCAGCTGCCCAGCAGCACAGTGAGTACAGCACGAACGTTTGGCATCTGCTCCCACAGCAGAAGAGCAAGGATTGAAAGCTGGTGCTGGACCTGTTCAGCACACAATCACCTTTACATTGGTGCCTCCATCGTTGCTTTCACTGCTAACACTCATACAGGAAAAGCATTTGAATGGAATCAGTCCAGAGCCTGCTCCCTGATGGCAGCAACACAGCACAGAATGAAGAGTGGCGTCTGCTCACACGGCAGAAGGACCAGCAGGGAAAGCTAGGGCTGTGTCACTTCAGCACACAAGGAGCTTTGCAACGGGGTCACAATCATTGCAGTCTCTCCTCGGTTTCATACACAAAAGTCCATTTGAATCAAAATTCTCAGGTGGTCTCAGCTGCCCAGCAGCACAGTGAGTACAGCACGAACGTTTGGCATCTGCTCCCACAGCAGAAGAGCAAGGATTGAAAGCTGGTGCTGGACCTGTTCAGCACACAATCACCTTTACATTGGTGCCTCCATCGTTGCTTTCACTGCTAACACTCATACAGGAAAAGCATTTGAATAAAATCAGTCCAGAGCCTGCTCCCTGCTGCGCAGCAACACAGTCAGCACAGAATGAACAGTGGCATCTGCTCACACGGGAGAAGGATCATCAGGGAAAGCTAGTGCTGGGCTTCTTCAGCACAGAAGCAGCTTTGCTACGGGGTCACCATCATTGCAGTCTCTCCTCGGTTTCATACCTAAAAGTCCATTTGAATCCAAATTCTCAGATGGTCTCAGCTGCCCAGCAGCACAGTGAGTACAGCACGAACGTTTGGCATCTGCTCCCACAGCAGAAGAGCAAGGATTGAAAGCTGGTGCTGGATCTGTTCAGCACACAATCACCTTTACATTGGTGCCTCCATCATTGCTTTCACTGCTCACTTTCATACAGGAAAAGCATTTGAATGGAATCAGCCCAGAGCCTGCTCTCTGCTGCGCAGCAACAGAGTCAGCACAGAATGAACAGTGGATTCTGCTCGCACAGCAGAAGGACCAGCAGGGAAAGCTAGTGCTGGGCTTCTTCAGCACACAAGCAGCTTTGCAACGGAGTCACCATCATTGCAGTCTCTCCTCGGTTTCATACCTAAAAGTCCATTTGAATCCAAATTCTCAGGTGGTCTCAGCTGCCCAGCAGCACAGTGAGTACAGCACGAACGTTTGGCATCTGCTCCCACAGCAGAAGAGCAAGGATTGAAAGCTGGTGCTGGACCTGTTCAGCACACAATCACCTTTACATTGGTGCCTCCATCCTTGGTTTCACTGCTAACACTCATACAGGAAAAGAATTTGAATGGAATCAGTCCAGAGCCTGCTCCCTGCGGGCAGCAACACAGCACAGAATGAACAGTGGCATCTGCTCACACGGCAGCAGCATCAGCAGGGAAAGCTAGGGCTGTGTCTCTTCAGCACACAAGCAGCTTTGCAACGGGGTCACCATCATTGCAGTCTCTCCTCGGTTTCATGCCTAAAAGTCCATTTGAATCCAAATTCTCAGGTGGTCTTTCTCAGCTGCCCAGCAGCACAGTGAGTACAGCACGAACGTTTGGCCTCTGCTCCCACAGCAGAAGAACCAGGATTGAAAGCTGGTGCTGGACCTGTTCAGCACACAATCCCCTTTACATTGGTGCCTCCATCATTGCTTTCACTGCTCACTTTAATACAGGAAAAGCATTTGAATGGAATCAGTCCAGAGCCTGCTCTCTGCTGCGCAGCAACACAGTCAGCACAGAATGAACACTGGCATCTGCTCACACGGCAGAAGGACCAGCAGGGAAAGCTAGTGCTGGGCTTCTTCAGCACACAAGCAGCTTTGCAACGGGGTCACCATCATTGCAGTCTCTCCTCGGTTTCATCCCTAAAAGTCCATTTGAATCCAAATTCTCAGGTGGTCTCAGCTGCCCAGCAGCAGAGTGAGTACAGCACGAACGTTTGGCCTCTGCTCCCACAGCAGAAGAGCAAGGATTGAAAGCTGGTGCTGGACCTGTTCAGCACACAATCCCCTTTACATTGGTGCCTCCATCGTTGCTTTCACTGCTAACACTCATACAGGAAAAGCATTTGAATGGAATCAGTCCAGAGCCTGCTCCCTGCTGGCAGCAACACCGCACAGAATGAACAGTGGATTCTGCTCGCACAGCAGAAGGACCAGCCGGGAAAGATAGGGCTCTGCTTCTTCAGCACACAAGCAGCTTTGCAACGGGGTCACCATCATTGCAGTCTCTCCACGGTTTCATACCTAAAAGTCCATTTGAATCCAAATTCTCAGGTGGTGTCTCTCAGCTGCCCAGCAGCACAGTGAGTACAGCACGAACGTTTGGCATCTGCCCCCACAGCAGAAGAACAAGGATTGAAAGCTGGTGCTGGACCTGTTCAGCACACAATCCCCTTTACATTGGTGCCTCCATCGTTGCTTTCACTGCTCACTTTCATACAGGAAAAGCATTTGAATGGAATCAGCCCAGAGCCTGCTCTCTGCTGCGCAGCAACACAGTCAGCACAGAATGAACAGTGGATTCTGCTCGCACAGCAGAAGGACCAGCAGGGAAAGCTAGTGCTGGGCTTCTTTAGCACACAAGCAGCTTTGCAACGGGGTCACCATCATTGCAGTCTCTCCTCGGTTTCATACCTAAAAGTCCATTTGAATCCAAATTCTCAGGTGGTGTCTCTCAGCTGCCCAGCAGCACATTGAGTACAGCACGATCGTTTGGCCTCTGCTCCCACAGCAGAAGAGCCAGGATTGAAAGCTGGTGCTGGACCTGTTCAGCACACAATCACCTTTACATTGGTGCCTCCATCGTTGCTTTCACTGCTAACACTCATACAGGAAAAGCATTTGAATGGAATCAGTCCGGAGCCTGCTCTCTGCGGGCAGAAACACTGCACAGAATGAACAGTGGCATCTGCTCACACGGCAGAAGGACCAGCAGGGAAAGCTAGGGCTGTGTCTCTTCAGCACACAAGTAGCTTTGCAACGGGGTCACCATCATTGCAGTCTCTCCTCGGTTTCATACCTAAAAGTCCATTTGAATCCTAATTCGCAGGTGGTGTCTCTCAGCTGCCCATCAGCGCAGTGAGTACAGCACGAACGTTTGCCTCTGCTCCCACAGCAGAAGAGCCAGGATTGAAAGCTGGTGCTGGACTTGTTCAGCACACAATCCCCTTTACATTGGTGCCTCCATCGTTGCTTTCACTGCTCACTTTCATACAGGAAAAGCATTTGAATGGAATCAGTCCAGAGCCTGCTCTCTGCTGCGCAGCGACAGAGTCAGCACAGAATGAACAGTGGATTCTGCTCGCACAGCAGAAGGACCAGCAGGGAAAGCTAGTGCTCTGCTTCTTCAGCACACAAGCAGCTTTGCAACGGGGTCACCATCATTGCAGTCTCTCCTCGGTTTCATACCTAAAAGTCCATTTGAATCCAAATTCTCAGGTGGTCTCAGCTGCCCAGCAGCACAGTGAGTACAGCACGAACGTTTGGCATCTGCTCCCACAGCAGAAGAGCCAGGATTGAAAGCTGGTGCTGGACCTGTTCAGCACACAATCACCTTTACATTGGTGCCTCCATCGTTGCTTTCACTGCTAACACTCATACAGGAAAAGCATTTGAATAGAATCAGTCCAGAGCCTGCTCTCTGCTGCGCAGCAACACAGTCAGCACAGAATGAACAGTGGACTCTGCTAACACAGCAGAAGGACCAGCAGGGAAAGCTAGGGCTGTGTCTCTTCAGCACACAAGCAGCTTTGCAACGGGGTCACCATCATTGCAGTCTCTCCTCGGTTTCATACCTAAAAGTCCATTTGAATCCAAATTCGCAGGTGGTCTCAGCTGCCCATCAGCACAGTGAGTACAGCACGAACGATTGGCATCTGCTCCCACAGCAGAAGAGCCAGGATTGAAAGCTGGTGCTGGACCTGTTCAGCACACAATCCCCTTTACATTGGTGCCTCCATCGTTGCTTTCACTGCTCACTTTCATACAGGAAAAGCATTTGAATGGAATCAGTCCAGAGCCTGCTCTCTGCTGCGCAGCAACACAGTCAGCACAGAATGAACAGTGGCATCTGCTCACACGGCAGAAGGACCAGCAGGGAAAGCTAGTTCTGTGTCTCTTCAGCACACAAGCAGCTTTGCAACGGGGTCACCATCATTGCAGTCTCTCCTCGGCTTCATACCTAAAAGTCCATTTGAATCCAAATTCTCAGGTGGTCTCAGCTGCCCAGCAGCACAGTGAGTACAGCACGAACGTTTGGCCTCTGCTCCACAGCAGAAGAGCCAGGATTGAAAGCTGGTGCTGGACCTGTTCAGCACAGAATCCCCTTTACATTGGTGCCTCCATCGTTGCTTTCACTGCTCACTTTCATACAGGAAAAGCTTTTGAATGGAATCAGTCCAGAGCCTGCTCTCTGCTGCGCAGCAACACAGTCAGCACAGAATGAACGGTGGCATCTGCTCACACGGCAGAAGGATCATCAGGGAAACCTAGTGCTGGGCTTCTTCAGCACACAAGCAGCTTTGCAACAGGGTCACCATCATTGCAGTCTCTCCTCGGTTTCATACCTAAAAGTCCATTTGAATCCAAATTCTCAGGTGGTCTCAGCTGCCCAGCAGCACAATGAGTACAGCACGAACGTTTGGCCTCTGCTCCCACAGCAGAAGAGCCAGGATTGAAAGCTGGTGCTGGACCTGTTCAGCACACAATCCCCTTTACATTGGTGCCTCTATCGTTGCTTTCACTGCTCACTTTCATACAGGAAAAGCATTTGAATGGAATCAGTCCAGAGGCTGCTCTCTGCTGGCAACAACACAGCACAGAATGAACAGTGGTATCTGCTCACACGGCAGAAGCATCATCAGGGAAAGCTAGTGCTCTGCTTCTTCAGCACACAAGCAGCTTTGCAACGTGGTCACCATCATTGCAGTCTCTCCTCGGTTTCATACCTAAAAGTCCTTTTGAATCCAAATTCTCAGGTGGTCTCTCTCAGCTGCCCAGCAGCACAGTGAGTACAGCACGAACGTTTGGCATCTGCTCCCGCAGCAGAAGAGCAAGGATTGAAAGCTGGTGTTGGACCTGTTCAGCACACAATCACCTTTACATAGGTGCCTCAATCGTTGCTTTCACTGCTCACTTTCATACAGGAAAAGCATTTGAATGAAATCAGTCCAGAGCCTGCTCTCTGCTGCGCAGCAACACAGTCAGCACAGAATGAACAGTGGACTCTGCTAACACAGCAGAAGGACCAGCAGGGAAAGCTAGTGCTGTGTCTCTTCAGCACACAAGCAGCTTTGCAACGGGGTCACCATCATTGCAGTCTCTCCTCGGTTTCATACCTAAAAGTCCATTTGAATCCAAATTCTCAGGTGGTGTCTCTCAGCTGCCCAGCAGCACAGTGAGTACAGCACGAACGTTTGGCCTCTGCTCCGACAGCAGAAGAGCCAGGATTGAAAGCTGGTGCTGGACCTGTTCAGCACACAATCACCTTTACATTGGTGCCTCCATCGTTGCTTTCACTGCTAACACTCATACAGGAAAAGCATTTGAATGGAATCAGTCCGGAGCCTGCTCCCTGCGGGCAGAAACACTGCACAGAATGAACAGTGGCATCTGCTCACACGGCAGAAGGACCAGCAGGGAAAGCTAGGGCTGTGTCTCTTCAGCACACAAGCAGCTTTGCAACGGGGTCACCATCATTGCAGTCTCTCCTCGGTTTCATACCTAAAAGTCCATTTGAATCCAAATTCTCAGGTGGTCTCTCTCAGCTGCCCAGCAGCACAGTGAGTACAGCACGAACGTTTGCCTCTGCTCCCACAACAGAAGAGCCAGGATTGAAAGCTGGTGCTGGACCTGTTCAGCACACAATCCCCTTTACATTGGTGCCTCCATCGTTGCTTTCACTGCTCACTTTCATACAGGAAAAGCATTTGAATGGAATCAGTCCAGAGCCTGCTCTCTGCTGCGCAGCAACACAGTCAGCACAGAATGAACAGTGGATTCTGCTCGCACAGCAGAAGGACCAGCCGGGAAAGCTAGTGCTGGGCTTCTTCAGCACACAAGCAGCTTTGCAACGGGGTCACCATCATTGCAGTCTCTCCTCGGTTTCATACCTAAAAGTCCATTTGAATCCAAATTCTAGGGTGGTCTTTCTCAGCTGCCCAGCAGCACAGTGAGTACAGCACGAACGTTTGGCCTCTGCTCCCACAGCAGAAGAGCCAGGATTGAAAGCTGGTGCTGGACCTGTTCAGCACACAATCCCCTTTACATTGGTGCCTCCATCGTTGCTTTCACTGCTCACTTTCATACAGGAAAAGCATTTGAATGGAATCAGTCCAGAGCCTGCTCTCTGCTGCGCAGCAACACAATCAGCACAGAATGAACAGGGGCATCTGCTCACACGGCAGAAGGACCAGCAGGGAAAGCTAGTGCTCTGCTTCTTCAGCACACAAGCAGCTTTGCAACGGGGTCACCATCATTGCAGTCTCTCCTCGGTTTCATACCTAAAAGTCCATTTGAATCCAAATTCTCAGGTGGTCTCAGCTGCCCAGCAGCACAGTGAGTACAGCACGAACGTTTGGCATCTGCTCCCACAGCAGAAGAGCAAGGATTGAAAGCTGGTGCTGGACCTGTTCAGCACACAATCACCTTTACATTGGTGCCTCCATCGTTGCTTTCACTGCTAACACTCATACAGGAAAAGCATTTGAATAGAATCAGTCCTGAGCCTGCTCTCTGCTGCGCAGCAACACAGTCAGCACAGAATGAACAGTGGACTCTGCTAACACAGCAGAAGGACCAGCAGGGAAAGCTAGGGCTGTGTCTCTTCAGCACACAAGCAGCTTTGCAACGGGGTCACCATCATTGCAGTCTCTCCTCGGTTTCATACCTAAAAGTCCATTTGAATCCAAATTCCCAGGTGGTCTCAGCTGCCCATCAGCACAGTGAGTACAGCACGAACGATTGGCATCTGCTCCCACAGCAGAAGAGCCAGGATTGAAAGCTGGTGCTGGACCTGTTCAGCACACAATCCCCTTTACATTGGTGCCTCCATCGTTGCTTTCACTGCTCACTTTCATACAGGAAAAGCATTTGAATGGAATCAGTCCAGAGCCTGCTCTCTGCTGCGCAGCAACACAGTCAGCACAGAATGAACAGTGGATTCTGCTCGCACAGCAGAAGGACCAGCAGGGAAAGCTAGTGCTGGCCTTCTTCAGCACACAAGCAGCTTTGCAGCGGGGTCACCATCATTGCAGTCTCTCCTCGGTTTCATACCTAAAAGTCCATTTGAATCCAAATTCTCAGGTGGTCTTTCTCAGCTGCCCAGCAGCACAGTGAGTACAGCACGAACGTTTGGCCTCTGCTCCGACAGCAGAAGAGCCAGGATTGAAAGCTGGTGCTGGACCTGTTCAGCACACAATCCCCTTTACATTGGTGCCTCCATCGTTGCTTTCACTGCTCACTTTCATACAGGAAAAGCATTTGAATGGAATCAGTCCAGAGCCTGCTCTCTGCTGCGCAGGAACACAGTCAGCACAGAATGAACAGTGGCATCTGCTCACACGGCAGAAGGACCAGCAGGGAAAGCTAGTTCTGTGTCTCTTCAGCACACAAGCAGCTTTGCAACGGGGTCACCATCATTGCAGTCTCTCCTCGGTTTAATACCTAAAAGTCCATTTGAATCCAAATTCTCAGGTGGTCTCAGCTGCCCAGCAGCACAGTGAGTACAGCACGAACGTTTGGCCTCTGCTCCCACAGCAGAAGAGCCAGGATTGAAAGCTGGTGCTGGACCTGTTCAGCACAGAATCCCCTTTACATTGGTGCCTCCATCGTTGCTTTCACTGCTCACTTTCATACAGGAAAAGCATTTGAATGGAATCAGTCCAGAGCCTGCTCTTTGCTGCGCAGCAACACAGTCAGCACAGAATGAACAGTGGCATCTGCTCACACGGCAGAAGGATCATCAGGGAAAGCTAGTGCTGGGCTTCTTCAGCACACAAGCAGCTTTGCAACGGGGTCACCATCATTGCAGTCTCTCCTCGGTTTCATACCTAAAAGTCCATTTGAATCCAAATTCTCAGGTGGTGTCTCTCAGCTGCCCAGCAGCACAGTGAGTACAGCACGAACGTTTGGCCTCTGCTCCCACAGCAGAAGAGCCAGGATTGAAAGCTGGTGCTGTACCTGTTCAGCACACAATCACCTTTACATTGGTGCCTCCATCGTTGCTTTCACTGCTAACACTCATACAGGAAAAGCATTTGAATGGAATCAGTCCGGAGCCTGCTCCCTGCGGGCAGAAACACTGCACAGAATGAACAGTGGCATCTGCTCACACGGCAGAAGGACCAGCAGGGAAAGCTAGGGCTGTGTCTCTTCAGCACACAAGCAGCTTTGCAACGGGGTCACCATCATTGCAGTCTCTCCTCGGTTTCATACCTAAAAGTCCATTTGAATCCAAATTCTCAGGTGGTCTCTCTCAGCTGCCCAGCAGCACAGTGAGTACAGCACGAACGTTTGGCCTCTGCTCCCACAGCAGAAGAGCCAGGATTGGAAGCTCGTGCTGGACCTGTTCAGCACACAATCCCCTTTACATTGGTGCCTCCATCGTTGCTTTCACTGCTAACACTCATAAAGGAAAACCATTTGAATAGAATCAGTCCAGAGCCTGCTCTCTGCTGCGCAGCAACACAGTCAGCACAGAATGAACAGTGGCATCTGCTCACACGGTAGAAGGACCAGCAGGGAAAGCTAGTGCTGGGCCTCTTCAGCACACAAGGAGCTTTGCAACGGGGTCACCATCATTGCAGTCTCTCCTCGGTTTCATACCTAAAAGTCCATTTGAATCCAAATTCTCAGGTGGTCTCAGCTGCCCAGCAGCACAGTGTGTATAGCACGAACGTTTGGCATCTGCTCCCACAGCAGAAGAGCCAGGATTGAAAGCTGGTGCTGGACCTGTTCAGCACACAATCACCTTTACATTGGTGCCTCCATCGTTGCTTTCACTGCTAACACTCATACAGGAAAAGCATTTGAATGGAATCAGTCCAGAGCCTGCTCTCTGCTGGCAGCAACACAGCACGGAATGAACAGTGGCATCTGCTCACACGGCAGAAGGACCAGCAGGGAAAGCTAGGGCTGTGTCTCTTCAGCACCCAAGCAGCTTTGCAACGGGGTCACCATCATTGCAGTCTCTCCTCGCTTTCATACCTAAAAGTCCATTTGAATCCAAATTATCAGGTGGTCTCTCTCAGCTGCCCAGCAGCACAGTCAGTACAGCACGAACGTTTGGCATCTGCTCCCACAGCAGAAGAGCAAGGATTGAAAGCTGGTGCTGGACCTGTTCAGCACACAATCCCCTTTACATTGGTGCCTCCATCGTTGTTTTCACTGCTCACTTTCATACAGGAAAAGCATTTGAATGGAATCAGTCCAGAGCCTGCTCCCTGCTGCGCAGCAACACAATCAGCACAGAATGAACAGTGGCATCTGCTCACACGGCAGAACAGAAGGACCAGCAGGGAAAGCTAGTGCTCTGCTTCTTCAGCACACAAGCAGCTTTGCAACGGGGTCACCATCATTGCAGTCTCTCCTCGGTTTCATACCTAAAAGTCCATTTGAATCCAAATTCTCAGGTGGTCTCAGCTGCCCAGCAGCAGAGTGAGTATAGCACGAACGTTTGGCATCTGCTCCCACAGCAGAAGAGCCAGGATTGGAAGCTCGTGCTGGACCTGTTCAGCACACAATCCCATTTACATTGGTGCCTCCATCGTTGCTTTCACTGCTAACACTCATAAAGGAAAAGCATTTGAATAGAATCAGTCCAGAGCCTGCTCTCTGCTGCGCAGCAACACAGTCACCACAGAATGAACAGTGGCATCTGCTCACACGGCAGAAGGACCAGCAGGGAAAGCTAGTGCTCTGCTTCTTCAGCACACAAGCAGCTTTGCAACGGGGTCACCATCATTGCAGTCTCTCCTCGGTTTCATACCTAAAAGTCCATTTGAATACAAATTCTCAGGTGGTCTCAGCTGCCCAGCAGCACAGTGAGTATAGCACGAACGTTTGGCATCTGCTCCCACAGCAGAAGAGCCAGGATTGGAAGCTCGTGCTGGACCTGTTCAGCACACAATCCCCTTTACATTGGTGCCTCCATCGTTGCTTTCACTGCTAACACTCATAAAGGAAAAGCATTTGAATAGAATCAGTCCAGAGCCTGCTCTCTGCTGCGCAGCAACACAGTCAGCACAGAATGAACAGTGGCATCTGCTCACACGGTAGAAGGACCAGCAGGGAAAGCTAGTGCTGGGCCTCTTCAGCACACAAGCAGCTTTGCAACGGGGTCACCATCATTGCAGTCTCTCCTCGGTTTCATACCTAAAAGTCCATTTGAATCCAAATTCTCAGGTGGTCTCAGCTGCCCAGCAGCACAGTGAGTATAGCACGAACGTTTGGCATCTGCTCCCACAGCAGAAGAGCCAGGATTGAAAGCTGGTGCTGGACCTGTTCAGCACACAATCACCTTTACATTGGTGCCTCCATCGTTGCTTTCACTGCTAACACTCATACAGGAAAAGCATTTGAATGGAATCAGTCCAGAGCCTGCTCTCTGCTGGCAGCAACACAGCACGGAATGAACAGTGGCATCTGCTCACACGGCAGAAGGACCAGCAGGGAAAGCTAGGGCTGTGTCTCTTCAGCACCCAAGCAGCTTTGCAACGGGGTCACCATCATTGCAGTCTCTCCTCGGTTTCATACCTAAAAGTCCATTTGAATCCAAATTCTCAGGTGGTCTCTCTCAGCTGCCCAGCAGCACAGTGAGTACAGCACGAACGTTTGGCATCTGCTCCCACAGCAGAAGAGCAAGGATTGAAAGCTGGTGCTGGACCTGTTCAGCACACAATCCCCTTTACATTGGTGCCTCCATCGTTGTTGTCACTGCTCACTTTCATACAGGAAAAGCCTTTGAATGGAATCAGTCCAGAGCCTGCTCCCTGCCGCGCAGCAACACAATCAGCACAGAATGAACAGTGGCATCTGCTCACACGGCAGAAGGACCAGCAGGGAAAGCTAGTGCTGGGCCTCTTCAGCAAACAAGCAGCTTTGCAACGGGGTCACCATCATTGCAGTCTCTCCTCGGTTTCATACCTAAAAGTCCATTTGAATCCGAATTCTCAGGTGGTGTCGCTCAGCTGCCCAGCAGCACAGTGAGTACAGCACGAACGTTTGGCATCTGCTCCCACAGCAGAAGAGCCAGGATTGAAAGCTGGTGCTGGACCTGTTCAGCACACAATCCCATTTACATTGGTGCCTCCATCGTTGCTTTCACTGCTCACTTTCATACAGGAAAAGCATTTGAATGGAATCAGTCCAGAGCATGCTCTCTGCGGAGCAGCAAAACAGTCAGCACAGAATGAACAGTGGCATCTGCTCACACGGCAGAAGGACCAGCAGGGAAAGCTAGTGCTCTGCTTCTTCAGCACACAAGCAGCTTTGCAACGGGGTCACCATCATTGCAGTCTCTCCTCGGTTTCATACCTAAAAGTCCATTTGAATACAAATTCTCAGGTGGTCTCTCTCAGCTGCCCAGCAGCACAGTGAGTACAGCACGAACGTTTGGCATCTGCTCCCACAGCAGAAGAGCAAGGATTGAAAGCTGGTGCTGGACTAGTTCAGCACACAATCACGTTTACATTGGTGCCTCCATCGTTGCTTTCACTGCTCACTTTCATACAGGAAAAGCATTTGAATGGAATCAGCCCAGAGCCTGCTCTCTGCTGCGCAGCAACACAGTCAGCACAGAATGAACACTGGATTCTGCTCGCACAGCAGAAGGACCAGCAGGGAAAGCTAGTGCAGGGCTTCTTCAGCACACAAGCAGCTTTGCAACGGGGTCACCATCATTGCAGTCTCTCCTCGGTTTCATACCTAAAAGTCCATTTGAATCCAAATTCTCAGGTGTTCTCAGCTGCCCAGCAGCACAGTGAGTACAGCACGAACGTTTGGCATCTGCTCCCACAGCAGAAGAGCAAGGATTGAAAGTTGGTGCTGGACCTGTTCAGCACACAATCACCTTTACATTGGTGCCTCCATCGTTGCTTTCACTGCTAACACTCTTACAGGAAAAGCATTTGAATAGAATCAGTCCAGAGCCTGCTCCCTGCTGGCAGCAACACAGCACAGAATGAACAGGGGCATCTGCTCACACGGCAGAAGGACCAGCAGGGAAAGCTAGTGCTGTGCTTCTTCAGCACACAAGCAGCTTTGCAACGGGGTCACCATCATTGCAGTCTCTCCTCGGTTTCATACCTAAAAGTCCATTTGAATCCAAATTCTCAGGTGGTCTCATCTGCCCAGCAGCACAGTGAGTACAGCACGAACGTTTGGCATCTGCTCCCACAGCAGAAGAGCAAGGATTGAAAGCTGGTGCTGGACCTGTTCAGCACACAATCACCTTTACATTGGTGCCTCCATCGTTGCTTTCACTGCTAACACTCATACAGGAAAAGCATTTGAATAGAATCAGTCCAGAGCCTGCTCTCTGCTGCGCAGCAACACAGTCAGCACAGAATGAACAGTGGACTCTGCTAACACAGCAGAAGGACCAGCAGGGAAAGCTAGGGCTGTGTCTCTTCAGCACACAAGCAGCTTTGCAACGGGGTCACCATCATTGCAGTCTCTCCTCGGTTTCATACCTAAAAGTCCATTTGAATCCAAATTCCCAGGTAGTCTCAGCTGCCCAGCAGCACAGTGAGTACAGCACGAACGATTGGCATCTGCTCCCACAGCAGAAGAGCCAGGATTGAAGCTGGTGCTGGACCTGTTCAGCACACAATCCCCTTTACATTGGTGCCTCCATCGTTGCTTTCACTGCTCACTTTCATACAGGAAAAGCATTTGAATGGAATCAGTCCAGAGCCTGCTCTCTGCTGCGCAGCAACACAGTCAGCACAGAATGAACAGTGGATTCTGCTCGCACAGCAGAAGGACCAGCAGGGAAAGCTAGTGCTGGCCTTCTTCAGCACACAAGCAGCTTTGCAACGGGGTCACCATCATTGCAGTCTCTCCTCGGTTTCATACCTAAAAGTCCATTTGAATCCAAATTCTCAGGTGGTCTTTCTCAGCTGCCCAGCAGCACAGTGAGTACAGCACGAACGTTTGGCCTCTGCTCCGACAGCAGAAGAGCCAGGATTGAAAGCTGGTGCTGGACCTGTTCAGCACACAATCCCCTTTACATTGGTGCCTCCATCGTTGCTTTCACTGCTCACTTTCATACAGGAAAAGCATTTGAATGGAATCAGTCCAGAGCCTGCTCTCTGCTGCGCAGGAACACAGTCAGCACAGAATGAACAGTGGCATCTGCTCACACGGCAGAAGGACCAGCAGGGAAAGCTAGTTCTGTGTCTCTTCAGCACACAAGCAGCTTTGCAACGGGGTCACCATCATTGCAGTCTCTCCTCGGTTTAATACCTAAAAGTCCATTTGAATCCAAATTCTCAGGTGGTCTTTCTCAGCTGCCCAGCAGCACAGTGAGTACAGCACGAACGTTTGGCCTCTGCTCCCACAGCAGAAGAGCCAGGATTGAAAGCTGGTGCTGGACCTGTTCAGCACAGAATCCCCTTTACATTGGTGCCTCCATCGTTGCTTTCACTGCTCACTTTCATACAGGAAAAGCATTTGAATGGAATCAGTCCAGAGCCTGCTCTTTGCTGCGCAGCAACACAGTCAGCACAGAATGAACAGTGGCATCTGCTCACACGGCAGAAGGATCATCAGGGAAAGCTAGTGCTGGGCTTCTTCAGCACACAAGCAGCTTTGCAACGGGGTCACCATCATTGCAGTCTCTCCTCGGTTTCCTACCTAAAAGTCCATTTGAATCCAAATTCTCAGGTGTTCTCAGCTGCCCAGCAGCACAGTGAGTACAGCACGAACGTTTGGCATCTGCTCCCACAGCAGAAGAGCAAGGATTGAAAGTTGGTGCTGGACCTGTTCAGCACACAATCACCTTTACATTGGTGCCTCCATCGTTGCTTTCACTGCTAACACTCTTACAGGAAAAGCATTTGAATAGAATCAGTCCAGAGCCTGCTCCCTGCTGGCAGCAACACAGCACAGAATGAACAGGGGCATCTGCTCACACGGCAGAAGGACCAGCAGGGAAAGCTAGTGCTGTGCTTCTTCAGCACACAAGCAGCTTTGCAACGGGGTCACCATCATTGCAGTCTCTCCTCGGTTTCATACCTAAAAGTCCATTTGAATCCAAATTCTCAGGTGGTCTCATCTGCCCAGCAGCACAGTGAGTACAGCACGAACGTTTGGCATCTGCTCCCACAGCAGAAGAGCAAGGATTGAAAGCTGGTGCTGGACCTGTTCAGCACACAATCACCTTTACATTGGTGCCTCCATCGTTGCTTTCACTGCTAACACTCATACAGGAAAAGCATTTGAATAGAATCAGTCCAGAGCCTGCTCTCTGCTGCGCAGCAACACAGTCAGCACAGAATGAACAGTGGACTCTGCTAACACAGCAGAAGGAGCAGCAGGGAAAGCTAGGGCTGTGTCTCTTCAGCACACAAGCAGCTTTGCAACGGGGTCACCATCATTGCAGTCTCTCCTCGGTTTCATACCTAAAAGTCCATTTGAATCCAAATTCCCAGGTAGTCTCAGCTGCCCAGCAGCACAGTGAGTACAGCACGAACGATTGGCATCTGCTCCCACAGCAGAAGAGCCAGGATTGAAAGCTGGTGCTGGACCTGTTCAGCACACAATCCCCTTTACATTGGTGCCTCCATCGTTGCTTTCACTGCTCACTTTCATACAGGAAAAGCATTTGAATGGAATCAGTCCAGAGCCTGCTCTCTGCTGCGCAGCAACACAGTCAGCACAGAATGAACAGTGGATTCTGCTCGCACAGCAGAAGGACCAGCAGGGAAAGCTAGTGCTGGCCTTCTTCAGCACACAAGCAGCTTTGCAACGGGGTCACCATCATTGCAGTCTCTCCTCGGTTTCATACCTAAAAGTCCATTTGAATCCAAATTCTCAGGTGGTCTTTCTCAGCTGCCCAGCAGCACAGTGAGTACAGCACGAACGTTTGGCCTCTGCTCCGACAGCAGAAGAGCCAGGATTGAAAGCTGGTGCTGGACCTGTTCAGCACACAATCCCCTTTACATTGGTGCCTCCATCGTTGCTTTCACTGCTCACTTTCATACAGGAAAAGCATTTGAATGGAATCAGTCCAGAGCCTGCTCTCTGCTGCGCAGGAACACAGTCAGCACAGAATGAACAGTGGCATCTGCTCACACGGCAGAAGGACCAGCAGGGAAAGCTAGTTCTGTGTCTCTTCAGCACACAAGCAGCTTTGCAACGGGGTCACCATCATTGCAGTCTCTCCTCGGTTTAATACCTAAAAGTCCATTTGAATCCAAATTCTCAGGTGGTCTCAGCTGCCCAGCAGCACAGTGAGTACAGCACGAACGTTTGGCCTCTGCTCCCACAGCAGAAGAGCCAGGATTGAAAGCTGGTGCTGGACCTGTTCAGCACAGAATCCCCTTTACATTGGTGCCTCCATCGTTGCTTTCACTGCTCACTTTCATACAGGAAAAGCATTTGAATGGAATCAGTCCAGAGCCTGCTCTTTGCTGCGCAGCAACACAGTCAGCACAGAATGAACAGTGGCATCTGCTCACACGGCAGAAGGATCATCAGGGAAAGCTAGTGCTGGGCTTCTTCAGCACACAAGCAGCTTTGCAACGGGGTCACCATCATTGCAGTCTCTCCTCGGTTTCATACCTAAAAGTCCATTTGAATCCAAATTCTCAGGTGGTCTTTCTCAGCTGCCCAGCAGCACAGTGAGTACAGCACGAACGTTTGGCCTCTGCTCCCACAGCAGAAGAGCCAGGATTGAAAGCTGGTGCTGGACCTGTTCAGCACACAATCCCCTTTACATTGGTGCCTCCGTCGTTGCTTTCACTGCTAACACTCATACAGGAAAAGCATTTGAATGGAATCAGTCCAGAGCCTGCTCCCTGCTGGCAGCAACACAGCACAGAATGAACAGTGGCATCTGCTCACACGGCAGAAGGACCAGCAGGGAAAGATAGGGCTGTGTCTCTTCAGCACACAAGGAGCATTGCAACGGGGTCACCATCATTGCAGTCTCTCCTCGGTTTCACACCTAAAAGTCCATTTGAATCCAAATTATCAGGTGGTCTCTCTCAGCTGCCCAGCAGCACAGTGAGTACAGCACGAACGTTTGGCCTCTGCTCCCACAGCAGAAGAGCCAGGATTGGAAGCTCGTGCTGGACCTGTTCAGCACACAATCCCCTTTACATTGGTGCCTCCATCGTTGCTTTCACTGCTAACACTCATAAAGGAAAAGCATTTGAATAGAATCAGTCCAGAGCCTGCTCTCTGCTGCGCAGCAACACAGTCAGCACAGAATGAACAGTGGCATCTGCTCACACGGTAGAAGGACCAGCAGGGAAAGCTAGTGCTGGGCCTCTTCAGCACACAAGCAGCTTTGCAACGGGGTCACCATCATTGCAGTCTCTCCTCGGTTTCATACCTAAAAGTCCATTTGAATCCAAATTCTCAGGTGGTCTCAGCTGCCCAGCAGCAGAGTGAGTATAGCACGAACGTTTGGCATCTGCTCCCACAGCAGAAGAGCCAGGATTGAAAGCTGGTGCTGGACCTGTTCAGCACACAATCACCTTTACATTGGTGCCTCCATCGTTGCTTTCACTGCTAACACTCATACAGGAAAAGCATTTGAATGGAATCAGTCCAGAGCCTGCTCTCTGCTGGCAGCAACACAGCACGGAATGAACAGTGGCATCTGCTCACACGGCAGAAGGACCAGCAGGGAAAGCTAGGGCTGTGTCTCTTCAGCACCCAAGCAGCTTTGCAACGGGGTCACCATCATTGCAGTCTCTCCTCGCTTTCATACCTAAAAGTCCATTTGAATCCAAATTATCAGGTGGTCTCTCTCAGCTGCCCAGCAGCACAGTGAGTACAGCACGAACGTTTGGCATCTGCTCCCACAGCAGAAGAGCAAGGATTGAAAGCTGGTGCTGGACCTGTTCAGCACACAATCCCCTTTACATTGGTGCCTCCATCGTTGCTTTCACTGCTCACTTTCATACAGGAAAAGCATTTGAATGGAATCAGTCCAGAGCCTGCTCTCTGCTGCGCAGCAACACAGTCAGCACAGAATGAACAGTGGATTCTGCTCGCACAGCAGAAGGACCAGCAGGGAAAGCTAGTGCTGGCCTTCTTCAGCACACAAGCAGCTTTGCAACGGGGTCACCATCATTGCAGTCTCTCCTCGGTTTCATACCTAAAAGTCCATTTGAATCCAAATTCTCAGGTGGTCTTTCTCAGCTGCCCAGCAGCACAGTGAGTACAGCACGAACGTTTGGCCTCTGCTCCGACAGCAGAAGAGCCAGGATTGAAAGCTGGTGCTGGACCTGTTCAGCACACAATCCCCTTTACATTGGTGCCTCCATCGTTGCTTTCACTGCTCACTTTCATACAGGAAAAGCATTTGAATGGAATCAGTCCAGAGCCTGCTCTCTGCTGCGCAGGAACACAGTCAGCACAGAATGAACAGTGGCATCTGCTCACACGGCAGAAGGACCAGCAGGGAAAGCTAGTTCTGTGTCTCTTCAGCACACAAGCAGCTTTGCAACGGGGTCACCATCATTGCAGTCTCTCCTCGGTTTAATACCTAAAAGTCCATTTGAATCCAAATTCTCAGGTGGTCTCAGCTGCCCAGCAGCACAGTGAGTACAGCACGAACGTTTGGCCTCTGCTCCCACAGCAGAAGAGCCAGGATTGAAAGCTGGTGCTGGACCTGTTCAGCACAGAATCCCCTTTACATTGGTGCCTCCATCGTTGCTTTCACTGCTCACTTTCATACAGGAAAAGCATTTGAATGGAATCAGTCCAGAGCCTGCTCTTTGCTGCGCAGCAACACAGTCAGCACAGAATGAACAGTGGCATCTGCTCACACGGCAGAAGGATCATCAGGGAAAGCTAGTGCTGGGCTTCTTCAGCACACAAGCAGCTTTGCAACGGGGTCACCATCATTGCAGTCTCTCCTCGGTTTCATACCTAAAAGTCCATTTGAATCCAAATTCTCAGGTGGTCTTTCTCAGCTGCCCAGCAGCACAGTGAGTACAGCACGAACGTTTGGCCTCTGCTCCCACAGCAGAAGAGCCAGGATTGAAAGCTGGTGCTGGACCTGTTCAGCACACAATCCCCTTTACATTGGTGCCTCCGTCGTTGCTTTCACTGCTAACACTCATACAGGAAAAGCATTTGAATGGAATCAGTCCAGAGCCTGCTCCCTGCTGGCAGCAACACAGCACAGAATGAACAGTGGCATCTGCTCACACGGCAGAAGGACCAGCAGGGAAAGATAGGGCTGTGTCTCTTCAGCACACAAGGAGCATTGCAACGGGGTCACCATCATTGCAGTCTCTCCTCGGTTTCACACCTAAAAGTCCATTTGAATCCAAATTCTCAGGTGGTCTCTCTCAGCTGCCCAGCAGCACAGTGAGTACAGCACGAACGTTTGGCCTCTGCTCCCACAGCAGAAGAGCCAGGATTGGAAGCTCGTGCTGGACCTGTTCAGCACACAATCCCCTTTACATTGGTGCCTCCATCGTTGCTTTCACTGCTAACACTCATAAAGGAAAAGCATTTGAATAGAATCAGTCCAGAGCCTGCTCTCTGCTGCGCAGCAACACAGTCAGCACAGAATGAACAGTGGCATCTGCTCACACGGTAGAAGGACCAGCAGGGAAAGCTAGTGCTGGGCCTCTTCAGCACACAAGCAGCTTTGCAACGGGGTCACCATCATTGCAGTCTCTCCTCGGTTTCATACCTAAAAGTCCATTTGAATCCAAATTCTCAGGTGGTCTCAGCTGCCCAGCAGCAGAGTGAGTATAGCACGAACGTTTGGCATCTGCTCCCACAGCAGAAGAGCCAGGATTGAAAGCTGGTGCTGGACCTGTTCAGCACACAATCACCTTTACATTGGTGCCTCCATCGTTGCTTTCACTGCTAACACTCATACAGGAAAAGCATTTGAATGGAATCAGTCCAGAGCCTGCTCTCTGCTGGCAGCAACACAGCACGGAATGAACAGTGGCATCTGCTCACACGGCAGAAGGACCAGCAGGGAAAGCTAGGGCTGTGTCTCTTCAGCACCCAAGCAGCTTTGCAACGGGGTCACCATCATTGCAGTCTCTCCTCGCTTTCATACCTAAAAGTCCATTTGAATCCAAATTATCAGGTGGTCTCTCTCAGCTGCCCAGCAGCACAGTGAGTACAGCACGAACGTTTGGCATCTGCTCCCACAGCAGAAGAGCAAGGATTGAAAGCTGGTGCTGGACCTGTTCAGCACACAATCCCCTTTACATTGGTGCCTCCATCGTTGTTGTCACTGCTCACTTTCATACAGGAAAAGCCTTTGAATGGAATCAGTCCAGAGCCTGCTCCCTGCCGCGCAGCAACACAATCAGCACAGAATGAACAGTTGCATCTGCTCACACGGCAGAAGGACCAGCAGGGAAAGCTAGTGCTGGGCCTCTTCAGCAAACAAGCAGCTTTGCAACGGGGTCACCATCATTGCAGTCTCTCCTCGGTTTCATACCTAAAAGTCCATTTGAATCCGAATTCTCAGGTGGTGTCGCTCAGCTGCCCAGCAGCACAGTGAGTACAGCACGAACGTTTGGCATCTGCTCCCACAGCAGAAGAGCCAGGATTGAAAGCTGGTGCTGGACCTGTTCAGCACACAATCCCATTTACATTGGTGCCTCCATCGTTGCTTTCACTGCTCACTTTCATACAGGAAAAGCATTTGAATGGAATCAGTCCAGAGCATGCTCTCTGCGGCGCAGCAAAACAGTCACCACAGAATGAACAGTGGCATCTGCTCACACGGCAGAAGGACCAGCAGGGAAAGCTAGTGCTCTGCTTCTTCAGCACACAAGCAGCTTTGCAACGGGGTCACCATCATTGCAGTCTCTCCTCGGTTTAATACCTAAAACACTGCTCACTTTCATACAGGAAAAGCATTTGAATGGAATCAGTCCAGAGCCTGCTCTTTGCTGCGCAGCAACACAGTCAGCACAGAATGAACAGTGGCATCTGCTCACACGGCAGAAGGGATCATCAGGGAAAGCTAGGCTGGGCTTCACGCAAGCCACGTTGCTTTCACTGCTCACTTTCATACAGGAAAAGCATTTGAATGGAATCAGTCCAGAGCCTGCTCTTTGCTGCGCAGCAACACAGTCAGCACAGAATGAACAGTGGCATCTGCTCACACGGCAGAAGGATCATCAGGGAAAGCTAGTGCTGGGCTTCTTCAGCACACAAGCAGATTTGCAACGGGGTCACCATCATTGCAGTCTCTCCTCGGTTTCATACCTAAAAGTCCATTTGAATCCAAATTCTCAGGTGGTCTTTCTCAGCTGCCCAGCAGCACAGTGAGTACAGCACGAACGTTTGGCCTCTGCTCCCACAGCAGAAGAGCCAGGATTGAAAGCTGGTGCTGGACCTGTTCAGCACACAATCCCCTTTACATTGGTGCCTCCGTCGTTGCTTTCACTGCTAACACTCATACAGGAAAAGCATTTGAATGGAATCAGTCCAGAGCCTGCTCCCTGCTGGCAGCAACACAGCACAGAATGAACAGTGGCATCTGCTCACACGGCAGAAGGACCAGCAGGGAAAGATAGGGCTGTGTCTCTTCAGCACACAAGGAGCATTGCAACGGGGTCACCATCATTGCAGTCTCTCCTCGGTTTCACACCTAAAAGTCCATTTGAATCCAAATTCTCAGGTGGTCTCTCTCAGCTGCCCAGCAGCACAGTGAGTACAGCACGAACGTTTGGCCTCTGCTCCCACAGCAGAAGAGCCAGGATTGGAAGCTCGTGCTGGACCTGTTCAGCACACAATCCCCTTTACATTGGTGCCTCCATCGTTGCTTTCACTGCTAACACTCATAAAGGAAAAGCATTTGAATAGAATCAGTCCAGAGCCTGCTCTCTGCTGCGCAGCAACACAGTCAGCACAGAATGAACAGTGGCATCTGCTCACACGGTAGAAGGACCAGCAGGGAAAGCTAGTGCTGGGCCTCTTCAGCACACAAGCAGCTTTGCAACGGGGTCACCATCATTGCAGTCTCTCCTCGGTTTCATACCTAAAAGTCCATTTGAATCCAAATTCTCAGGTGGTCTCAGCTGCCCAGCAGCAGAGTGAGTATAGCACGAACGTTTGGCATCTGCTCCCACAGCAGAAGAGCCAGGATTGAAAGCTGGTGCTGGACCTGTTCAGCACACAATCACCTTTACATTGGTGCCTCCATCGTTGCTTTCACTGCTAACACTCATACAGGAAAAGCATTTGAATGGAATCAGTCCAGAGCCTGCTCTCTGCTGGCAGCAACACAGCACGGAATGAACAGTGGCATCTGCTCACACGGCAGAAGGACCAGCAGGGAAAGCTAGGGCTGTGTCTCTTCAGCACCCAAGCAGCTTTGCAACGGGGTCACCATCATTGCAGTCTCTCCTCGCTTTCATACCTAAAAGTCCATTTGAATCCAAATTATCAGGTGGTCTCTCTCAGCTGCCCAGCAGCACAGTGAGTACAGCACGAACGTTTGGCATCTGCTCCCACAGCAGAAGAGCAAGGATTGAAAGCTGGTGCTGGACCTGTTCAGCACACAATCCCCTTTACATTGGTGCCTCCATCGTTGTTGTCACTGCTCACTTTCATACAGGAAAAGCCTTTGAATGGAATCAGTCCAGAGCCTGCTCCCTGCCGCGCAGCAACACAATCAGCACAGAATGAACAGTTGCATCTGCTCACACGGCAGAAGGACCAGCAGGGAAAGCTAGTGCTGGGCCTCTTCAGCAAACAAGCAGCTTTGCAACGGGGTCACCATCATTGCAGTCTCTCCTCGGTTTCATACCTAAAAGTCCATTTGAATCCGAATTCTCAGGTGGTGTCGCTCAGCTGCCCAGCAGCACAGTGAGTACAGCACGAACGTTTGGCATCTGCTCCCACAGCAGAAGAGCCAGGATTGAAAGCTGGTGCTGGACCTGTTCAGCACACAATCCCATTTACATTGGTGCCTCCATCGTTGCTTTCACTGCTCACTTTCATACAGGAAAAGCATTTGAATGGAATCAGTCCAGAGCATGCTCTCTGCGGCGCAGCAAAACAGTCACCACAGAATGAACAGTGGCATCTGCTCACACGGCAGAAGGACCAGCAGGGAAAGCTAGTGCTCTGCTTCTTCAGCACACAAGCAGCTTTGCAACGGGGTCACCATCATTGCAGTCTCTCCTCGGTTTCATACCTAAAAGTCCATTTGAATACAAATTCTCAGGTGGTCTCTCTCAGCTGCCCAGCAGCACAGTGAGTACAGCACGAACGTTTGGCATCTGCTCCCACAGCAGAAGAGCAAGGATTGAAAGCTGGTGCTGGACTAGTTCAGCACACAATCACGTTTACATTGGTGCCTCCATCGTTGCTTTCACTGCTCACTTTCATACAGGAAAAGCATTTGAATGGAATCAGCCCAGAGCCTGCTCTCTGCTGCGCAGCAACACAGTCAGCACAGAATGAACACTGGATTCTGCTCGCACAGCAGAAGGACCAGCAGGGAAAGCTAGTGCAGGGCTTCTTCAGCACACAAGCAGCTTTGCAACGGGGTCACCATCATTGCAGTCTCTCCTCGGTTTCATACCTAAAAGTCCATTTGAATCCAAATTCTCAGGTGGTCTCAGCTGCCCAGCAGCACAGTGAGTACAGCACGAACGTTTGGCATCTGCTCCCACAGCAGAAGAGCAAGGATTGAAAGTTGGTGCTGGACCTGTTCAGCACACAATCACCTTTACATTGGTGCCTCCATCGTTGCTTTCACTGCTAACACTCTTACAGGAAAAGCATTTGAATAGAATCAGTCCAGAGCCTGCTCCCTGCTGGCAGCAACACAGCACAGAATGAACAGTGGCATCTGCTCACACGGCAGAAGGACCAGCAGGGAAAGCTAGTGCTGGGCTTCTTCAGCACACAAGCAGCTTTGCAACGGGGTCACCATCATTGCAGTCTCTCCTCGGTTTCATACCTAAAAGTCCATTTGAATCCAAATTCTCAGGTGGTCTCTCTCAGCTGCCCAGCAGCACAGTGAGTACAGCACGAACGTTTGGCATCTGTTCCCACAGCAGAAGAGCCAGGACTGAAAGCTGGTGCTGGACCTGTTCAGCACACAATCACCTTTACATTGGTGCCTCCATCGTTGCTTTCACTGCTAACACTCATACAGGAAAAGCATTTGAATGGAATCAGTCCGGAGCCTGCTCCCTGCGGGCAGAAACACTGCACAGAATGAACAGTGGCATCTGCTCACACGGCAGAAGGACCAGCAGGGAAAGCTAGGGCTGTGTCTCTTCAGCACACAAGCAGCTTTGCAACGGGGTCACCATCATTGCAGTCTCTCCTCGGTTTCATACCTAAAAGTCCATTTGAATCCAAATTCTCAGGTGGTCTCTCTCAGCTGCCCAGCAGCACAGTGAGTACAGCACGAACGTTTGGCCTCTGCTCCCACAGCAGAAGAGCCAGGATTGGAAGCTCGTGCTGGACCTGTTCAGCACACAATCCCCTTTACATTGGTGCCTCCATCGTTGCTTTCACTGCTAACACTCATAAAGGAAAAGCATTTGAATAGAATCAGTCCAGAGCCTGCTCTCTGCTGCGCAGCAACACAGTCAGCACAGAATGAACAGTGGCATCTGCTCACACGGTAGAAGGACCAGCAGGGAAAGCTAGTGCTGGGCCTCTTCAGCACACAAGCAGCTTTGCAACGGGGTCACCATCATTGCAGTCTCTCCTCGGTTTCATACCTAAAAGTCCATTTGAATCCAAATTCTCAGGTGGTCTCAGCTGCCCAGCAGCACAGTGAGTATAGCACGAACGTTTGGCATCTGCTCCCACAGCAGAAGAGCCAGGATTGAAAGCTGGTGCTGGACCTGTTCAGCACACAATCACCTTTACATTGGTGCCTCCATCGTTGCTTTCACTGCTAACACTCATACAGGAAAAGCATTTGAATGGAATCAGTCCAGAGCCTGCTCTCTGCTGGCAGCAACACAGCACGGAATGAACAGTGGCATCTGCTCACACGGCAGAAGGACCAGCAGGGAAAGCTAGGGCTGTGTCTCTTCAGCACCCAAGCAGCTTTGCAACGGGGTCACCATCATTGCAGTCTCTCCTCGCTTTCATACCTAAAAGTCCATTTGAATCCAAATTATCAGGTGGTCTCTCTCAGCTGCCCAGCAGCACAGTGAGTACAGCACGAACGTTTGGCATCTGCTCCCACAGCAGAAGAGCAAGGATTGAAAGCTGGTGCTGGACTAGTTCAGCACACAATCACGTTTACATTGGTGCCTCCATCGTTGCTTTCACTGCTCACTTTCATACAGGAAAAGCATTTGAATGGAATCAGCCCAGAGCCTGCTCTCTGCTGCGCAGCAACACAGTCAGCACAGAATGAACACTGGATTCTGCTCGCACAGCAGAAGGACCAGCAGGGAAAGCTAGTGCTGGGCCTCTTCAGCACACAAGCAGCTTTGCAACGGGGTCACCATCATTGCAGTCTCTCCTCGGTTTCATACCTAAAAGTCCATTTGAATCCAAATTCTCAGGTGGTCTCAGCTGCCCAGCAGCAGAGTGAGTATAGCACGAACGTTTGGCATCTGCTCCCACAGCAGAAGAGCCAGGATTGAAAGCTGGTGCTGGACCTGTTCAGCACACAATCACCTTTACATTGGTGCCTCCATCGTTGCTTTCACTGCTAACACTCATACAGGAAAAGCATTTGAATGGAATCAGTCCAGAGCCTGCTCTCTGCTGGCAGCAACACAGCACGGAATGAACAGTGGCATCTGCTCACACGGCAGAAGGACCAGCAGGGAAAGCTAGGGCTGTGTCTCTTCAGCACCCAAGCAGCTTTGCAACGGGGTCACCATCATTGCAGTCTCTCCTCGCTTTCATACCTAAAAGTCCATTTGAATCCAAATTATCAGGTGGTCTCTCTCAGCTGCCCAGCAGCACAGTGAGTACAGCACGAACGTTTGGCATCTGCTCCCACAGCAGAAGAGCAAGGATTGAAAGCTGGTGCTGGACCTGTTCAGCACACAATCCCCTTTACATTGGTGCCTCCATCGTTGTTGTCACTGCTCACTTTCATACAGGAAAAGCCTTTGAATGGAATCAGTCCAGAGCCTGCTCCCTGCCGCGCAGCAACACAATCAGCACAGAATGAACAGTTGCATCTGCTCACACGGCAGAAGGACCAGCAGGGAAAGCTAGTGCTGGGCCTCTTCAGCAAACAAGCAGCTTTGCAACGGGGTCACCATCATTGCAGTCTCTCCTCGGTTTCATACCTAAAAGTCCATTTGAATCCGAATTCTCAGGTGGTGTCGCTCAGCTGCCCAGCAGCACAGTGAGTACAGCACGAACGTTTGGCATCTGCTCCCACAGCAGAAGAGCCAGGATTGAAAGCTGGTGCTGGACCTGTTCAGCACACAATCCCATTTACATTGGTGCCTCCATCGTTGCTTTCACTGCTCACTTTCATACAGGAAAAGCATTTGAATGGAATCAGTCCAGAGCATGCTCTCTGCGGCGCAGCAAAACAGTCACCACAGAATGAACAGTGGCATCTGCTCACACGGCAGAAGGACCAGCAGGGAAAGCTAGTGCTCTGCTTCTTCAGCACACAAGCAGCTTTGCAACGGGGTCACCATCATTGCAGTCTCTCCTCGGTTTAATACCTAAAAGTCCATTTGAATCCAAATTCTCAGGTGGTCTCAGCTGCCCAGCAGCACAGTGAGTACAGCACGAACGTTTGGCCTCTGCTCCCACAGCAGAAGAGCCAGGATTGAAAGCTGGTGCTGGACCTGTTCAGCACAGAATCCCCTTTACATTGGTGCCTCCATCGTTGCTTTCACTGCTCACTTTCATACAGGAAAAGCATTTGAATGGAATCAGTCCAGGGCCTGCTCTTTGCTGCGCAGCAACACAGTCAGCACAGAATGAACAGTGGCATCTGCTCACACGGCAGAAGGATCATCAGGGAAAGCTAGTGCTGGGCTTCTTCAGCACACAAGCAGCTTTGCAACGGGGTCACCATCATTGCAGTCTCTCCTCGGTTTCATACCTAAAAGTCCATTTGAATCCAAATTCTCAGGTGGTCTTTCTCAGCTGCCCAGCAGCACAGTGAGTACAGCACGAACGTTTGGCCTCTGCTCCCACAGCAGAAGAGCCAGGATTGAAAGCTGGTGCTGGACCTGTTCAGCACACAATCCCCTTTACATTGGTGCCTCCGTCGTTGCTTTCACTGCTAACACTCATACAGGAAAAGCATTTGAATGGAATCAGTCCAGAGCCTGCTCCCTGCTGGCAGCAACACAGCACAGAATGAACAGTGGCATCTGCTCACACGGCAGAAGGACCAGCAGGGAAAGATAGGGCTGTGTCTCTTCAGCACACAAGGAGCATTGCAACGGGGTCACCATCATTGCAGTCTCTCCTCGGTTTCACACCTAAAAGTCCATTTGAATCCAAATTCTCAGGTGGTCTCTCTCAGCTGCCCAGCAGCACAGTGAGTACAGCACGAACGTTTGGCCTCTGCTCCCACAGCAGAAGAGCCAGGATTGGAAGCTCGTGCTGGACCTGTTCAGCACACAATCCCCTTTACATTGGTGCCTCCATCGTTGCTTTCACTGCTAACACTCATAAAGGAAAAGCATTTGAATAGAATCAGTCCAGAGCCTGCTCTCTGCTGCGCAGCAACACAGTCAGCACAGAATGAACAGTGGCATCTGCTCACACGGTAGAAGGACCAGCAGGGAAAGCTAGTGCTGGGCCTCTTCAGCACACAAGCAGCTTTGCAACGGGGTCACCATCATTGCAGTCTCTCCTCGGTTTCATACCTAAAAGTCCATTTGAATCCAAATTCTCAGGTGGTCTCAGCTGCCCAGCAGCAGAGTGAGTATAGCACGAACGTTTGGCATCTGCTCCCACAGCAGAAGAGCCAGGATTGAAAGCTGGTGCTGGACCTGTTCAGCACACAATCACCTTTACATTGGTGCCTCCATCGTTGCTTTCACTGCTAACACTCATACAGGAAAAGCATTTGAATGGAATCAGTCCAGAGCCTGCTCTCTGCTGGCAGCAACACAGCACGGAATGAACAGTGGCATCTGCTCACACGGCAGAAGGACCAGCAGGGAAAGCTAGGGCTGTGTCTCTTCAGCACCCAAGCAGCTTTGCAACGGGGTCACCATCATTGCAGTCTCTCCTCGCTTTCATACCTAAAAGTCCATTTGAATCCAAATTATCAGGTGGTCTCTCTCAGCTGCCCAGCAGCACAGTGAGTACAGCACGAACGTTTGGCATCTGCTCCCACAGCAGAAGAGCAAGGATTGAAAGCTGGTGCTGGACCTGTTCAGCACACAATCCCCTTTACATTGGTGCCTCCATCGTTGTTGTCACTGCTCACTTTCATACAGGAAAAGCCTTTGAATGGAATCAGTCCAGAGCCTGCTCCCTGCCGCGCAGCAACACAATCAGCACAGAATGAACAGTTGCATCTGCTCACACGGCAGAAGGACCAGCAGGGAAAGCTAGTGCTGGGCCTCTTCAGCAAACAAGCAGCTTTGCAACGGGGTCACCATCATTGCAGTCTCTCCTCGGTTTCATACCTAAAAGTCCATTTGAATCCGAATTCTCAGGTGGTGTCGCTCAGCTGCCCAGCAGCACAGTGAGTACAGCACGAACGTTTGGCATCTGCTCCCACAGCAGAAGAGCCAGGATTGAAAGCTGGTGCTGGACCTGTTCAGCACACAATCCCATTTACATTGGTGCCTCCATCGTTGCTTTCACTGCTCACTTTCATACAGGAAAAGCATTTGAATGGAATCAGTCCAGAGCATGCTCTCTGCGGCGCAGCAAAACAGTCACCACAGAATGAACAGTGGCATCTGCTCACACGGCAGAAGGACCAGCAGGGAAAGCTAGTGCTCTGCTTCTTCAGCACACAAGCAGCTTTGCAACGGGGTCACCATCATTGCAGTCTCTCCTCGGTTTCATACCTAAAAGTCCATTTGAATCCAAATTCTCAGGTGGTCTCTCTCAGCTGCCCAGCAGCACAGTGAGTACAGCACGAACGTTTGGCATCTGCTCCCACAGCAGAAGAGCAAGGATTGAAAGCTGGTGCTGGACTAGTTCAGCACACAATCACGTTTACATTGGTGCCTCCATCGTTGCTTTCACTGCTCACTTTCATACAGGAAAAGCATTTGAATGGAATCAGCCCAGAGCCTGCTCTCTGCTGCGCAGCAACACAGTCAGCACAGAATGAACACTGGATTCTGCTCGCACAGCAGAAGGACCAGCAGGGAAAGCTAGTGCAGGGCTTCTTCAGCACACAAGCAGCTTTGCAACGGGGTCACCATCATTGCAGTCTCTCCTCGGTTTCATAACTAAAAGTCCATTTGAATCCAAATTCTCAGGTGGTCTCAGCTGCCCAGCAGCACAGTGAGTACAGCACGAACGTTTGGCATCTGCTCCCACAGCAGAAGAGCAAGGATTGAAAGTTGGTGCTGGACCTGTTCAGCACACAATCACCTTTACATTGGTGCCTCCATCGTTGCTTTCACTGCTAACACTCTTACAGGAAAAGCATTTGAATAGAATCAGTCCAGAGCCTGCTCCCTGCTGGCAGCAACACAGCACAGAATGAACAGTGGCATCTGCTCACACGGCAGAAGGACCAGCAGGGAAAGCTAGTGCTGGGCTTCTTCAGCACACAAGCAGCTTTGCAACGGGGTCACCATCATTGCAGTCTCTCCTCGGTTTCATACCTAAAAGTCCATTTGAATCCAAATTCTCAGGTGGTCTCTCTCAGCTGCCCAGCAGCACAGTGAGTACAGCACGAACGTTTGGCATCTGTTCCCACAGCAGAAGAGCCAGGACTGAAAGCTGGTGCTGGACCTGTTCAGCACACAATCACCTTTACATTGGTGCCTCCATCGTTGCTTTCACTGCTAACACTCATACAGGAAAAGCATTTGAATGGAATCAGTCCGGAGCCTGCTCCCTGCGGGCAGAAACACTGCACAGAATGAACAGTGGCATCTGCTCACACGGCAGAAGGACCAGCAGGGAAAGCTAGGGCTGTGTCTCTTCAGCACACAAGCAGCTTTGCAACGGGGTCACCATCATTGCAGTCTCTCCTCGGTTTCATACCTAAAAGTCCATTTGAATCCAAATTCTCAGGTGGTCTCTCTCAGCTGCCCAGCAGCACAGTGAGTACAGCACGAACGTTTGGCCTCTGCTCCCACAGCAGAAGAGCCAGGATTGGAAGCTCGTGCTGGACCTGTTCAGCACACAATCCCCTTTACATTGGTGCCTCCATCGTTGCTTTCACTGCTAACACTCATAAAGGAAAAGCATTTGAATAGAATCAGTCCAGAGCCTGCTCTCTGCTGCGCAGCAACACAGTCAGCACAGAATGAACAGTGGCATCTGCTCACACGGTAGAAGGACCAGCAGGGAAAGCTAGTGCTGGGCCTCTTCAGCACACAAGCAGCTTTGCAACGGGGTCACCATCATTGCAGTCTCTCCTCGGTTTCATACCTAAAAGTCCATTTGAATCCAAATTCTCAGGTGGTCTCAGCTGCCCAGCAGCACAGTGAGTATAGCACGAACGTTTGGCATCTGCTCCCACAGCAGAAGAGCCAGGATTGAAAGCTGGTGCTGGACCTGTTCAGCACACAATCACCTTTACATTGGTGCCTCCATCGTTGCTTTCACTGCTAACACTCATACAGGAAAAGCATTTGAATGGAATCAGTCCAGAGCCTGCTCTCTGCTGGCAGCAACACAGCACGGAATGAACAGTGGCATCTGCTCACACGGCAGAAGGACCAGCAG
This sequence comes from Pezoporus flaviventris, assembly GCF_033815535.1. NCBI lineage: Eukaryota > Metazoa > Chordata > Aves > Psittaciformes > Psittacidae > Pezoporus > Pezoporus flaviventris. Next base: position 39,533 of record NW_026892738.1, on the reverse strand, counting down.
GGAAAGCTAGGGCTGTGTCTCTTCAGCACCCAAGCAGCTTTGCAACGGGGTCACCATCATTGCAGTCTCTCCTCGCTTTCATACCTAAAAGTCCATTTGAATCCAAATTATCAGGTGGTCTCTCTCAGCTGCCCAGCAGCACAGTGAGTACAGCACGAACGTTTGGCATCTGCTCCCACAGCAGAAGAGCAAGGATTGAAAGCTGGTGCTGGACTAGTTCAGCACACAATCACGTTTACATTGGTGCCTCCATCGTTGCTTTCACTGCTCACTTTCATACAGGAAAAGCATTTGAATGGAATCAGCCCAGAGCCTGCTCTCTGCTGCGCAGCAACACAGTCAGCACAGAATGAACACTGGATTCTGCTCGCACAGCAGAAGGACCAGCAGGGAAAGCTAGTGCAGGGCTTCTTCAGCACACAAGCAGCTTTGCAACGGGGTCACCATCATTGCAGTCTCTCCTCGGTTTCATACCTAAAAGTCCATTTGAATCCAAATTCTCAGGTGGTCTCAGCTGCCCAGCAGCACAGTGAGTACAGCACGAACGTTTGGCATCTGCTCCCACAGCAGAAGAGCAAGGATTGAAAGTTGGTGCTGGACCTGTTCAGCACACAATCACCTTTACATTGGTGCCTCCATCGTTGCTTTCACTGCTAACACTCTTACAGGAAAAGCATTTGAATAGAATCAGTCCAGAGCCTGCTCCCTGCTGGCAGCAACACAGCACAGAATGAACAGTGGCATCTGCTCACACGGCAGAAGGACCAGCAGGGAAAGCTAGTGCTGGGCTTCTTCAGCACACAAGCAGCTTTGCAACGGGGTCACCATCATTGCAGTCTCTCCTCGGTTTCATACCTAAAAGTCCATTTGAATCCAAATTCTCAGGTGGTCTCTCTCAGCTGCCCAGCAGCACAGTGAGTACAGCACGAACGTTTGGCATCTGTTCCCACAGCAGAAGAGCCAGGACTGAAAGCTGGTGCTGGACCTGTTCAGCACACAATCACCTTTACATTGGTGCCTCCATCGTTGCTTTCACTGCTAACACTCATACAGGAAAAGCATTTGAATGGAATCAGTCCGGAGCCTGCTCCCTGCGGGCAGAAACACTGCACAGAATGAACAGTGGCATCTGCTCACACGGCAGAAGGACCAGCAGGGAAAGCTAGGGCTGTGTCTCTTCAGCACACAAGCAGCTTTGCAACGGGGTCACCATCATTGCAGTCTCTCCTCGGTTTCATACCTAAAAGTCCATTTGAATCCAAATTCTCAGGTGGTCTCTCTCAGCTGCCCAGCAGCACAGTGAGTACAGCACGAACGTTTGGCCTCTGCTCCCACAGCAGAAGAGCCAGGATTGGAAGCTCGTGCTGGACCTGTTCAGCACACAATCCCCTTTACATTGGTGCCTCCATCGTTGCTTTCACTGCTAACACTCATAAAGGAAAAGCATTTGAATAGAATCAGTCCAGAGCCTGCTCTCTGCTGCGCAGCAACACAGTCAGCACAGAATGAACAGTGGCATCTGCTCACACGGTAGAAGGACCAGCAGGGAAAGCTAGTGCTGGGCCTCTTCAGCACACAAGCAGCTTTGCAACGGGGTCACCATCATTGCAGTCTCTCCTCGGTTTCATACCTAAAAGTCCATTTGAATCCAAATTCTCAGGTGGTCTCAGCTGCCCAGCAGCACAGTGAGTATAGCACGAACGTTTGGCATCTGCTCCCACAGCAGAAGAGCCAGGATTGAAAGCTGGTGCTGGACCTGTTCAGCACACAATCACCTTTACATTGGTGCCTCCATCGTTGCTTTCACTGCTAACACTCATACAGGAAAAGCATTTGAATGGAATCAGTCCAGAGCCTGCTCTCTGCTGGCAGCAACACAGCACGGAATGAACAGTGGCATCTGCTCACACGGCAGAAGGACCAGCAGGGAAAGCTAGGGCTGTGTCTCTTCAGCACCCAAGCAGCTTTGCAACGGGGTCACCATCATTGCAGTCTCTCCTCGCTTTCATACCTAAAAGTCCATTTGAATCCAAATTATCAGGTGGTCTCTCTCAGCTGCCCAGCAGCACAGTGAGTACAGCACGAACGTTTGGCATCTGCTCCCACAGCAGAAGAGCAAGGATTGAAAGCTGGTGCTGGACCTGTTCAGCACACAATCCCCTTTACATTGGTGCCTCCATCGTTGTTGTCACTGCTCACTTTCATACAGGAAAAGCCTTTGAATGGAATCAGTCCAGAGCCTGCTCCCTGCCGCGCAGCAACACAATCAGCACAGAATGAACAGTGGCATCTGCTCACACGGCAGAAGGACCAGCAGGGAAAGCTAGTGCTGGGCCTCTTCAGCAAACAAGCAGCTTTGCAACGGGGTCACCATCATTGCAGTCTCTCCTCGGTTTCATACCTAAAAGTCCATTTGAATCCGAATTCTCAGGTGGTGTCGCTCAGCTGCCCAGCAGCACAGTGAGTACAGCACGAACGTTTGGCATCTGCTCCCACAGCAGAAGAGCCAGGATTGAAAGCTGGTGCTGGACCTGTTCAGCACACAATCCCATTTACATTGGTGCCTCCATCGTTGCTTTCACTGCTCACTTTCATACAGGAAAAGCATTTGAATGGAATCAGTCCAGAGCATGCTCTCTGCGGCGCAGCAAAACAGTCAGCACAGAATGAACAGTGGCATCTGCTCACACAGCAGAAGGACCAGCAGGGAAAGCTAGTGCTCTGCTTCTTCAGCACACAAGCAGCTTTGCAACGGGGTCACCATCATTGCAGTCTCTCCTCGGTTTCATACCTAAAAGTCCATTTGAATACAAATTCTCAGGTGGTCTCTCTCAGCTGCCCAGCATCACAGTGAGTACAGCACGAACGTTTGGCATCTGCTCCCACAGCAGAAGAGCAAGGATGAAAGCTGGTGCTGGACTAGTTCAGCACACAATCACGTTTACATTGGTGCCTCCATCGTTGCTTTCACTGCTCACTTTCATACAGGAAAAGCATTTGAATGGAATCAGCCCAGAGCCTGCTCTCTGCTGCGCAGCAACACAGTCAGCACAGAATGAACACTGGATTCTGCTCGCACAGCAGAAGGACCAGCAGGGAAAGCTAGTGCAGGGCTTCTTCAGCACACAAGCAGCTTTGCAACGGGGTCACCATCATTGCAGTCTCTCCTCGGTTTCATACCTAAAAGTCCATTTGAATCCAAATTCTCAGGTGGTCTCAGCTGCCCAGCAGCACAGTGAGTACAGCACGAACGTTTGGCATCTGCTCCCACAGCAGAAGAGCAAGGATTGAAAGTTGGTGCTGGACCTGTTCAGCACACAATCACCTTTACATTGGTGCCTCCATCGTTGCTTTCACTGCTAACACTCTTACAGGAAAAGCATTTGAATAGAATCAGTCCAGAGCCTGCTCCCTGCTGGCAGCAACACAGCACAGAATGAACAGTGGCATCTGCTCACACGGCAGAAGGACCAGCAGGGAAAGCTAGTGCTGGGCTTCTTCAGCACACAAGCAGCTTTGCAACGGGGTCACCATCATTGCAGTCTCTCCTCGGTTTCATACCTAAAAGTCCATTTGAATCCAAATTCTCAGGTGGTCTTTCTCAGCTGCCCAGCAGCACAGTGAGTACAGCACGAACGTTTGGCCTCTGCTCCCACAGCAGAAGAGCCAGGATTGAAAGCTGGTGCTGGACCTGTTCAGCACACAATCCCCTTTACATTGGTGCCTCCGTCGTTGCTTTCACTGCTAACACTCATACAGGAAAAGCATTTGAATGGAATCAGTCCAGAGCCTGCTCCCTGCTGGCAGCAACACAGCACAGAATGAACAGTGGCATCTGCTCACACGGCAGAAGGACCAGCAGGGAAAGATAGGGCTGTGTCTCTTCAGCACACAAGGAGCATTGCAACGGGGTCACCATCATTGCAGTCTCTCCTCGGTTTCACACCTAAAAGTCCATTTGAATCCAAATTCTCAGGTGGTCTCTCTCAGCTGCCCAGCAGCACAGTGAGTACAGCACGAACGTTTGGCCTCTGCTCCCACAGCAGAAGAGCCAGGATTGGAAGCTCGTGCTGGACCTGTTCAGCACACAATCCCCTTTACATTGGTGCCTCCATCGTTGCTTTCACTGCTAACACTCATAAAGGAAAAGCATTTGAATAGAATCAGTCCAGAGCCTGCTCTCTGCTGCGCAGCAACACAGTCAGCAAGAATGAACAGTGGCATCTGCTCACACGGTAGAAGGACCAGCAGGGAAAGCTAGTGCTGGGCCTCTTCAGCACACAAGCAGCTTTGCAACGGGGTCACCATCATTGCAGTCTCTCCTCGGTTTCATACCTAAAAGTCCATTTGAATCCAAATTCTCAGGTGGTCTCAGCTGCCCAGCAGCACAGTGAGTATAGCACGAACGTTTGGCATCTGCTCCCACAGCAGAAGAGCCAGGATTGAAAGCTGGTGCTGGACCTGTTCAGCACACAATCCCCTTTACATTGGTGCCTCCATCGTTGCTTTCACTGCTAACACTCATACAGGAAAAGCATTTGAATGGAATCAGTCCAGAGCCTGCTCTCTGCTGGCAGCAACACAGCACGGAATGAACAGTGGCATCTGCTCACACGGCAGAAGGACAGCAGGGAAAGCTAGGGCTGTGTCTCTTCAGCACCCAAGCAGCTTTGCAACGGGGTCACCATCATTGCAGTCTCTCCTCGCTTTCATACCTAAAAGTCCATTTGAATCCAAATTATCAGGTGGTCTCTCTCAGCTGCCCAGCAGCACAGTGAGTACAGCACGAACGTTTGGCATCTGCTCCCACAGCAGAAGAGCAAGGATTGAAAGCTGGTGCTGGACCTGTTCAGCACACAATCCCCTTTACATTGGTGCCTCCATCGTTGTTGTCACTGCTCACCTTTCATACAGGAAAAGCCTTTGAATGGAATCAGTCCAGAGCCTGCTCCCTGCCGCGCAGCAACACAATCAGCACAGAATGAACAGTGGCATCTGCTCACACGGCAGAAGGAACCAGCAGGGAAAGCTAGTGCTGGGCCTCTTCAGCAAACAAGCAGCTTTGCAACGGGGTCACCATCATTGCAGTCTCTCCTCGGTTTCATACCTAAAAGTCCATTTGAATCCGAATTCTCAGGTGGTGTCGCTCAGCTGCCCAGCAGCACAGTGAGTACAGCACGAACGTTTGGCATCTGCTCCCACAGCAGAAGAGCCAGGATTGAAAGCTGGTGCTGGACCTGTTCAGCACACAATCCCATTTACATTGGTGCCTCCATCGTTGCTTTCACTGCTCACTTTCATACAGGAAAAGCATTTGAATGGAATCAGTCCAGAGCATGCTCTCTGCGGCGCAGCAAAAACAGTCAGCACAGAATGAACAGTGGCATCTGCTCACACGGCAGAAGGACCAGCAGGGAAAGCTAGTGCTCTGCTTCTTCAGCACACAAGCAGCTTTGCAACGGGTCACCATCATTGCAGTCTCTCCTCGGTTTCATACCTAAAAGTCCATTTGAATACAAATTCTCAGGTGGTCTCTCTCAGCTGCCCAGCAGCACAGTGAGTACAGCACGAACGTTTGGCATCTGCTCCCACAGCAGAAGAGCAAGGATTGAAAGCTGGTGCTGGACTAGTTCAGCACACAATCACGTTTACATTGGTGCCTCCATCGTTGCTTTCACTGCTCACTTTCATACAGGAAAAGGCATTTGAATGGAATCAGCCCAGAGCCTGCTCTCTGCTGCGCAGCAACACAGTCAGCACAGAATGAACACTGGATTCTGCTCGCACAGCAGAAGGACGAGCAGGGAAAGCTAGTGCAGGGCTTCTTCAGCACACAAGCAGCTTTTGCAACGGGGTCACCATCATTGCAGTCTCTCCTCGGTTTCATACCTAAAAGTCCATTTGAATCCAAATTCTCAGGTGGTCTCAGGCTGCCCAGCAGCACAGTGAGTACAGCACGAACGTTTGGCATCTGCTCCCACAGCAGAAGAGCCAGGATTGAAAGTTGGTGCTGGACCTGTTCAGCACACAATCACCTTTAATTTGGTGCCTCCATCGTTGCTTTCTCTGCTAACACTCTTACAGGAAAAGCATTTGAATAGAATCAGTCCAGAGCCTGCTCCCTGCTGGCAGCAACACCGCACAGAATGAACAGTGGCATTTGCTCACACGGCAGAAGGACCAGCAGGGAAAGCTAGTGCTGGGCCTCTTCAGCACACAAGCAGCTTTGCAACGGGGTCACCATCATTGCAGTCTCTCCTCGGTTTCATACCTAAAAGTCCATTTGAATCCAAATTCTCAGGTGATCTCAGCTGCCAGCAGCACAGTGAGTACAGCACGAACGTTTGGCATCTGTTCCCACAGCAGAAGAGCAAGGATTGAAAGCTGGTGCTGGACCTGTTCAGCACACAATCACCTTTACATTGGTGCCTCCATCGTTGCTTTCACTGCTAACACTCATACAGGAAAAGCATTTGAATAGAATCAGTCCAGAGCCTGCTCTCTGCTGCGCAGCAACACAATCAGCACAGAATGAACAGTGCATCTGCTCGCACGGCAGAAGGACCAGCAGGGAAAGCTAGTGCTGGGCCTCTTCAGCACACAAGCAGCTTTGCAACGGGGTCACCATCATTGCAGTCTCTCCTCGGTTTCATACCTAAAAGTCCATTTGAATCCAAATTCTCAGGTGGTCTCTCTCAGCTGCCCAGCAGCACAGTGAGTACAGCACGAACGTTTGGCATCTGCTCCCACAGCAGAAGAGCAAGGATTGAAAGCTGGTGCTGGACTAGATCAGCACACAATCACGTTTACATTGGTGCCTCCATCGTTGCTTTCACTGCTCACTTTCATACAGGAAAAGCATTTGAATGGAATCAGTCCAGAGCCTGCTCTCTGCTGCGCAGCAACACAGTCAGCACAGAATGAACAGTGGCATCTGCTCCCACAGCAGAAGGACCAGCAGGGAAAGCTAGTGCAGGGCTTCTTCAGCACACAAGCAGCTTTGCAACGGGGTCACCATCATTGCAGTCTCTCCTCGGTTTCATACCTAAAAGTCCATTTGAATCCAAATTCTCAGGTGGTCTCAGCTGCCCAGCAGCACAGTGAGTACAGCACGAACGTTTTGCATCTGCTCCACAGCAGAAGAGCAAGGATTGAAAGTTGGTGCTGGACCTGTTCAGCACACAAATCACCTTTACATTGGTGCCTCCATCGTTGCTTTCACTGCTAACACTCTTACAGGAAAAGCATTTGAATAGAATCAGTCCAGAGCCTGCTCCCTGCTGGCAGCAACACAGCACAGAATGAACAGTGGCATTTGCTCACACGGCAGAAGGACCAGCAGGGAAAGCTAGTGCTGGGCCTCTTCAGCACACAAGCAGCTTTGCAACGGGGTCACCATCATTGCAGTCTCTCCTCGGTTTCATACCTAAAAGTCCATTGAATCCAAATTCTCAGGTGGTCTCAGCTGCCCAGCAGCACAGTGAGTACAGCACGAACGTTTGGCATCTGTTCCCACAGCAGAAGAGCAAGGATTGAAAGCTGGTGCTGGGACCTGTTCAGCACACAATCACCTTTACATTGGTGCCTCCATCGTTGCTTTCACTGCTAACTCTCATACAGGAAAAGCATTTGAATGGAATCAGTCCAGAGCCTGCTCTCAGCTGCGCAGCAACACAATCAGCACAGAATGAACAGTGCATCTGCTCGCACGGCAGAAGGACCAGCAGGGAAAGCTAGTGCTGGGCCTCTTCAGCACACAAGCAGCTTTGCAACGGGGTCACCATCATTGCAGTCTCTCCTCGGTTTCATACCTAAAAGTCCATTTGAATCCGAATTCTCAGGTGGTCTCTCTCAGCTGCCCAGCAGCACAGTGAGTACAGCACGAACGTTTGGCCTCTGCTCCCACAGCAGAAGAGCCAGGATTGAAAGCTGGTGCTGGACCTGTTCAGCACACAATCACCTTTACATTGGTGCCTCCATCGTTGCTTTCACTGCTAACACTCATACAGGAAAAGCATTTGAATGGAATCAGTCCAGAGCCTGCTCTCTGCTGCGCAGGAACACAATCAGCACAGAATGAACAATGGCATCTGCTCACACGGCAGAAGGACCAGCAGGGAAAGCTAGTGCTGGGCCTCTTCAGCACACAAGCAGCTTTGCAACGGGGTCACCATCATTGCAGTCTCTCCTCGGTTTCATACCTAAAAGTCCATTTGAATCCGAATTCTCAGGTGGTCTCTCTCAGCTGCCCAGCAGCACAGTGAGTACAGCACGAACGTTTGGCATCTGCTCCCACAGCAGAAGAGCCAGGATTGAAAGCTGGTGCTGGACCTGTTCAGCACACAATCCCATTTACATTGGTGCCTCCATCGTTGCTTTCACTGCTCACTTTCATACAGGAAAAGCATTTGAATGGAATCAGTCCAGAGCCTGCTCTCTGCTGCGCAGCAACACAGTCAGCACAGAATGAACAGTGGCATCTGCTCACACGGCAGAATGACGAGCAGGGAAAGCTAGTGCTGGGCTTCTTCAGCACACAAGCAGCTTTGCAACGGGGTCACCATCATTGCAGTCTCTCCTCGGTTTCATACCTAAAAGTCCATTTGAATACAAATTCTCAGGTGGTCTCTCTCAGCTGCCCAGCAGCACAGTGAGTACAGCACGAACGTTTGGCATCTGCTCCCACAGCAGAAGAGCAAGGATTGAAAGCTGGTGCTGGACCTGTTCAGCACACAATCCCCTTTACATTGGTGCCTCCATCGTTGCTTTCACTGCTAACACTCATACAGGAAAAGCATTTGAATAGAATCAGTCCAGAGCCTGCTCCCTGCTGGGTGCAACACAGGACAGAATGAACAGTGGCATCTACTCACACGGCAGAAGGACCAGCAGGGAAAGCTAGTGCTGTGTCTCTTCAGCACACAAGGAGCTTTGCAACGGGGTCACCATCATTGCAGTCTCTCCTCGGTTTCATACCTAAAAGTCCATTTGAATCCAAATTCTCAGGTGGTCTTTCTCAGCTGCCCAGCAGCACAGTGAGTACAGCACGAACGTTTGGCCTCTGCTCCCACAGCAGAAGAGCCAGGATTGAAAGCTGGTGCTGGACCTGTTCAGCACACAATCACCTTTACATTGGTGCCTCCATCGTTGCTTTCACTGCTAACACTCATACAGGGAAAAGCATTTGAATGGAATCAGTCCAGAGCCTGCTCTCTGCTGCGCAGGAACACAATCAGCACAGAATGAACAATGGCATCTGCTCACACGGCAGAAGGACCAGCAGGGAAAGCTAGTGCTGGGCCTCTTCAGCACACAAGCAGCTTTGCAACGGGGTCACCATCATTGCAGTCTCTCCTCGGTTTCATACCTAAAAGTCCATTTGAATCCGAATTCTCAGGTGGTCTCTCTCAGCTGCCCAGCAGCACAGTGAGTACAGCACGAACGTTTGGCATCTGCTCCCACAGCAGAAGAGCCAGGATTGAAAGCTGGTGCTGGACCTGTTCAGCACACAATCCCATTTACATTGGTGCCTCCATCGTTGCTTTCACTGCTCACTTTCATACAGGAAAAGCATTTGAATGGAATCAGTCCAGAGCCTGCTCTCTGCTGCGCAGCAACACAGTCAGCACAGAATGAACAGTGGCATCTGCTCACACGGCAGAAGGACGAGCAGGGAAAGCTAGTGCTGGGCTTCTTCAGCACACAAGCAGCTTTGCAACGGGGTCACCATCATTGCAGTCTCTCCTCGGTTTCATACCTAAAAGTCCATTTGAATACAAATTCTCAGGTGGTCTCTCTCAGCTGCCCAGCAGCACAGTGAGTACAGCACGAACGTTTGGCATCTGCTCCCACAGCAGAAGAGCAAGGATTGAAAGCTGGTGCTGGACCTGTTCAGCACACAATCCCCTTTACATTGGTGCCTCCATCGTTGCTTTCACTGCTAACACTCATACAGGAAAAGCATTTGAATAGAATCAGTCCAGAGCCTGCTCCCTGCTGGGTGCAACACAGGGCAGAATGAACAGTGGCATCTACTCACACGGCAGAAGGACCAGCAGGGAAAGCTAGTGCTGTGTCTCTTCAGCACACAAGGAGCTTTGCAACGGGGTCACCATCATTGCAGTCTCTCCTCGGTTTCATACCTAAAAGTCCATTTGAATCCAAATTCTCAGGTGGTCTTTCTCAGCTGCCCAGCAGCACAGTGAGTACAGCACGAACGTTTGGCCTCTTCTCCCACAGCAGAAGAGCCAGGATTGAAAGCTGGTGCTGGACCTGTTCAGCACACAATCACCTTTACATTGGTGCCTCCATCGTTGCTTTCACTGCTAACACTCATACAGGAAAAGCATTTGAATGGAATCAGTCCAGAGCCTGCTCTCTGCTGCGCAGGAACACAATCATCACAGAATGAACAATGGCATCTGCTCACACGGCAGAAGGACCAGCAGGGAAAGCTAGTGCTGGGCCTCTTCAGCACACAAGCAGCTTTGCAACGGGGTCACCATCATTGCAGTCTCTCCTCGGTTTCATACCTAAAAGTCCATTTGAATCCGAATTCTCAGGTGGTCTCTCTCAGCTGCCCAGCAGCACAGTGAGTACAGCACGAACGTTTGGCATCTGCTCCCACAGCAGAAGAGCCAGGATTGAAAGCTGGTGCTGGACCTGTTCAGCACACAATCCCATTTACATTGGTGCCTCCATCGTTGCTTTCACTGCTCACTTTCATACAGGAAAAGCATTTGAATGGAATCAGTCCAGAGCCTGCTCTCTGCTGCGCAGCAACACAGTCAGCACAGAATGAACAGTGGCATCTGCTCACACGGCAGAAGGACCAGCAGGGAAAGCTAGTGCTGGGCTTCTTCAGCACACAAGCAGCTTTGCAACGGGGTCACCATCATTGCAGTCTCTCCTCGGTTTCATACCTAAAAGTCCATTTGAATACAAATTCTCAGGTGGTCTCTCTCAGCTGCCCAGCAGCACAGTGAGTACAGCACGAACGTTTGGCATCTGCTCCCACAGCAGAAGAGCAAGGATTGAAAGCTGGTGCTGGACCTGTTCAGCACACAATCCCCTTTACATTGGTGCCTCCATCGTTGCTTTCACTGCTAACACTCATACAGGAAAAGCATTTGAATAGAATCAGTCCAGAGCCTGCTCCCTGCTGGGTGCAACACAGGACAGAATGAACAGTGGCATCTACTCACACGGCAGAAGGACCAGCAGGGAAAGCTAGTGCTGTGTCTCTTCAGCACACAAGGAGCTTTGCAACGGGGTCACCATCATTGCAGTCTCTCCTCGGTTTCATACCTAAAAGTCCATTTGAATCCAAATTCTCAGGTGGTCTTTCTCAGCTGCCCAGCAGCACAGTGAGTACAGCACGAACGTTTGGCCTCTGCTCCCACAGCAGAAGAGCCAGGATTGAAAGCTGGTGCTGGACCTGTTCAGCACACAATCACCTTTACATTGGTGCCTCCATCGTTGCTTTCACTGCTAACACTCATACAGGAAAAGCATTTGAATGGAATCAGTCCAGAGCCTGCTCTCTGCTGCGCAGGAACACAATCAGCACAGAATGAACAATGGCATCTGCTCACACGGCAGAAGGACCAGCAGGGAAAGCTAGTGCTGGGCCTCTTCAGCACACAAGCAGCTTTGCAACGGGGTCACCATCATTGCAGTCTCTCCTCGGTTTCATACCTAAAAGTCCATTTGAATCCGAATTCTCAGGTGGTCTCTCTCAGCTGCCCAGGAGCACAGTGAGTACAGCACGAACGTTTGGCATCTGCTCCCACAGCAGAAGAGCAAGGATTGAAAGCTGGTGCTGGACCTGTTCAGCACACAATCCCATTTACATTGGTGCCTCCATCGTTGCTTTCACTGCTCACTTTCATTCAGGAAAATCATTTGAATGGAATCAGTCCAGAGCCTGCTCTCTGCGGCGCAGCAACACAGTCAGCACAGAATGAACAGTGGCATCTGCTCACACGGCAGAAGGACGAGCAGGGAAAGCTAGTGCTGGGCTTCTTCAGCACACAAGCAGCTTTGCAACGGGGTCACCATCATTGCAGTCTCTCCTCGGTTTCATACCTAAAAGTCCATTTGAATACAAATTCTCAGGTGGTCTCTCTCAGCTGCCCAGCAGCACAGTGAGTACAGCACGAACGTTTGGCATCTGCTCCCACAGCAGAAGAGCCAGGATTGAAAGCTGGTGCTGGACTAGTTCAGCACACAATCACGTTTACATTGGTGCCTCCATCGTTGCTTTCACTGCTCACTTTCATACAGGAAAAGCATTTGAATGGAATCAGTCCAGAGCCTGCTCTCTGCTGCGCAGCAACACAGTCAGCACAGAATGAACAGTGGATTCTGCTCGCACAGCAGAAGGACCAGCAGGGAAAGCTAGTGCTGGGCTTCTTCAGCACACAAGCAGCTTTGCAACGGGGTCACCATCATTGCAGTCTCTCCTCGGTTTCATACCTAAAAGTCCATTTGAATCCAAATTCTCAGGTGGTCTCAGCTGCCCAGCAGCACAGTGAGTACAGCACGAACGTTTGGCATCTGCTCCCACAGCAGAAGAGCAAGGATTGAAAGTTGGTGCTGGACCTGTTCAGCACACAATCACCTTTACATTGGAGCCTCCATCGTTGCTTTCACTGCTAACACTCTTACAGGAAAAGCATTTGAATAGAATCAGTCCAGAGCCTGCTCCCTGCTGGCAGCAACACAGCACAGAATGAACAGTGGCATCTGCTCACACGGCAGAAGGACCAGCAGGGAAAGCTAGGGCTGGGCCTCTTCAGCACACAAGCAGCTTTGCAACGGGGTCACCATCATTGCAGTCTCTCCTCGGTTTCATACCTAAAAGTCCATTTGAATCCAAATTCTCAGGTGGTCTCAGCTGCCCAGCAGCACAGTGAGTACAGCACGAACGTTTGGCATCTGTTCCCACTGCAGATGAGCAAGGATTGAAAGCTGGTGCTGGACCTGTTCAGCACACAATCACCTTTACATTGGTGCCTCCATCGTTGCTTTCACTGCTAACACTCATACAGGAAAAGCATTTGAATGGAATCAGTCCAGAGCCTGCTCTCTGCTGCGCAGCGACACAATCAGCACAGAATGAACAGTGCATCTGCTCGCACGGCAGAAGGACCAGCAGGGAAAGCTAGTGCTGGGCCTCTTCAGCACACAAGCAGCTTTGCAACGGGGTCACCATCATTGCAGTCTCTCCTCGGTTTCATACCTAAAAGTCCATTTGAATCCAAATTCTCAGGTGCTCTCTCTCAGCTGCCCAGCAGCACAGTGAGTACAGCACGAACGTTTGGCATCTGCTCCCACAGCAGAAGAGCCAGGATTGAAAGGTGGTGCTGGACCCTGTTCAGCACACAATCCCCTTTACATTGGTGCCTCCATCGTTGCTTTCACTGCTAACACTCATACAGGAAAAGCATTTGAATAGAATCAGTCCAGAGCCTGCTCCCTGCTGGGAGCAACACAGGACAGAATGAACAGTGGCATCTACTCACACGGCAGAATGACCAGCAGGGAAAGCTAGGGCTGTGTCTCTTCAGCACACAAGCAGCTTTGCAACGGGGTCACCATCATTGCAGTCTCTCCTCGGTTTCATACCTAAAAGTCCATTTGAATCCAAATTCTCAGGTGGTCTCTCTCAGCTGCCCAGCAGCACAATTCGTACAGCACGAACGTTTGGCATCTGCTCCCACAGCAGAAGAGCCAGGATTGAAAGCTGGTGCTGGACCTGTTCAGCACACAATCCCCTTTACATTGGTGCCTCCATCGTTGCTTTCACTGCTCACTTTCATACAGGAAAAGCATTTGAATGGAATCAGTGCAGAGCCTGCTCTCTGCTGCGCAGCAACACAATCAGCACAGAATGAACAGTGGCATGTGCTCACACGGCAGAAGGACCAGCAGGGAAAGCTAGTGCTGGGCTTCTTCAGCACACAAGCAGATTTGCAACGGGGTCACCATCATTGCAGTCTCTCCTCGGTTTCATACCTAAAAGTCCATTTGAATCCAAATTCTCAGGTGGTCTCTCTCAGCTGCCCAGCAGCACAGTGAGTACAGCACGAACGTTTGGCATCTGCTCCCACAGCAGAAGAGCAAGGATTGAAAGCTGGTGCTGGACCTGTTCAGCACACAATCACCTTTACATTGGTGCCTCCATCGTTGCTTTCACTGCTAACACTCATACAGGAAAAGCATTTGAATAGAATCAGTCCAGAGCCTGCTCCCTGCTGGCAGCAACACAGCACACAATGAACAGTGGCATCTGCTCACACGGCAGAAGGACCAGCAGGGAAACCTAGTGCTGGGCCTCTTCAGCACACAAGCAGCTTTGCAACGGGGTCGCCATCATTGCAGTCTCTCCTCGGTTTCATACCTAAAAGTCCATTTGAATCCAAATTCTCAGGTGGTGTCTCTCAGCTGCCCAGCAGCAGAGTGAGTACAGCACGAACGTTTGGCCTCTGCTCCCACAGCAGAAGAGCCAGGATTGAAAGGTGGTGCTGGACCTGTTCAGCACACAATCCCCTTTACATTGGTGCCTCCATCGTTTCTTTCACTGCTCACTTTCATACAGGAAAAGCATTTGAATGGAATTAGTCCAGAGCCTGCTCTCTTCTGCGCAGCAACGCAGTCAGCACAGAATGAACAGTGGCATCTGCTCACACGGCAGAAGGACCAGCAGGGAAAGCTAGTGCTGGGCCTCTTCAGCACACAAGCAGCTTTGCAACGGGGTCACCATCATTGCAGTCTCTCCTCGGTTTCATACCTAAAAGTCCATTTGAATCCAAATTCTCAGGTGGTCTCAGCTGCCCAGCAGCACAGTGAATATAGCACGAACGTTTGGCGTCTGCTCCCACAGCAGAAGAGCCAGGATTGAAAGCTGGTGCTGGACCTGTTCAGCACACAATCACCTTTACATTGGTGCCTCCATCGTTGCTTTCACTGCTAACACTCATACAGGAAAAGCATTTGAATGGAATCAGTCCAGAGCCTGCTCTCTGCTGCGCAGCAACACAGTCAGCACAGAATGAACAGGGGCATCTGCTCACACGGCAGAAGGACCAGCAGGGAAAGCTAGTGCTGGGCTTCTTCAGCACACAAGCAGCTTTGCAACGGGGTCACCATCATTGCAGTCTCTCCTCGGTTTCATACCTAAAAGTCCATTTGATTCCAAATTCTCAGATGGTCTCTCTCAGCTGCCCAGCAGCACAGTGAGTACAGCACGAACGTTTGGCATCTGCTCCCACAGCAGAAGAGCAAGGATTGAAAGCTGGTGCTGGACCTGTTCAGCACACAATCACCTTTACATTGGTGCCTCCATCGTTGTTTTCACTGCTCACTTTCATGCAGGAAAAGCATTTGAATGGAATCAGTCCAGAGCCTGCTCTCTGCTGCGCAGCAACACAGTCAGCACAGAATGAACAGTGGCATCTGCTCACACGGCAGAAGGACCAGCAGGGAAAGCTAGTGCTCTGCTTCTTCAGCACACAAGCAGCTTTGCAACGGGGTCGCCATCATTGCAGTCTCTCCTCGGTTTCATACCTAAAAGTCCATTTGAATCCAAATTCTCAGGTGGTGTCTCTCAGCTGCCCAGCAGCAGAGTGAGTACAGCACGAACGTTTGGCCTCTGCTCCCACAGCAGAAGAGCCAGGATTGAAAGGTGGTGCTGGACCTGTTCAGCACACAATCCCCTTTACATTGGTGCCTCCATCGTTTCTTTCACTGCTCACTTTCATACAGGAAAAGCATTTGAATGGAATTAGTCCAGAGCCTGCTCTCTTCTGCGCAGCAACACAGTCAGCACAGAATGAACAGTGGCATCTGCTCACACGGTAGAAGGACCAGCAGGGAAAGCTAGTGCTGGGCCTCTTCAGCACACAAGCAGCTTTGCAACGGGGTCACCATCATTGCAGTCTCTCCTCGGTTTCATACCTAAAAGTCCATTTGAATCCAAATTCTCAGGTGGTCTCAGCTGCCCAGCAGCACAGTGAATATAGCACGAACGTTTGGCGTCTGCTCCCACAGCAGAAGAGCAAGGATTGAAAGCTGGTGCTGGACCTGTTCAGCACACAATCACCTTTACATTGGTGCCTCCATCGTTGTTTTCACTGCTCACTTTCATGCAGGAAAAGCATTTGAATGGAATCAGTCCAGAGCCTGCTCTCTGCTGCGCAGCAACACAGTCAGCACAGAATGAACAGTGGCATCTGCTCACACGGCAGAAGGACCAGCAGGGAAAGCTAGTGCTCTGCTTCTTCAGCACACAAGCAGGTTTGCAACGGGGTCACCATCATTGCAGTCTCTCCTCGGTTTCATACCTAAAAGTCCATTTGAATACAAATTCTCAGGTGGTGTCTCTCAGCTGCCCAGCAGCACAGTGAGTACAGCACGAACGTTTGGCATCTGCTCCCACAGCAGAAGAGCAAGGATTGAAAGCTGGTGCTGGACTAGTTCAGCACACAATCACGTTTACATTGGTGCCTCCATCGTTGCTTTCACTGCTCACTTTCATACAGGAAAAGCATTTGAATGGAATCAGTCCAGAGCCTGCTCTCTGCTGCGCAGCAACACAGTCAGCACAGAATGAACAGTGGATTCTGCTCGCACAGCAGAAGGACCAGCAGGGAAAGCTAGTGCTGGGCTTCTTCAGCACACAAGCAGCTTTGCAACGGGGTCACCATCATTGCAGTCTGTCCTCGGTTTCATACCTAAAAGTCCATTTGAATCCAAATTCTCAGGTGGTTTCAGCTGCCCAGCAGCACAGTGAGTATAGCACGAACGTTTGAAATCTGCTCCCACAGCAGAAGAGCAAGGATTGAAAGTTGGTGCTGGACCTGTTCAGCACACAATCACCTTTACATTGGTGCCTCCATCGTTGCTTTCACTGCTAACACTCTTACAGGAAAAGCATTTGAATAGAATCAGTCCAGAGCCTGCTCCCTGCTGGCAGCAACACAGCACAGAATGAACAGTGGCATCTGCTCACACGGCAGAAGGACCAGCAGGGAAAGCTAGTGCTGGGCTTCTTCAGCACACAAGCAGCTTTGCAACGGGGTCACCATCATTGCAGTCTCTCCTCGGTTTCATACCTAAAAGTCCATTTGAATCCAAATTCTCAGGTGGTCTCTCTCAGCTGCCCAGCAGCACAGTGAGTACAGCACGAACGTTTGGCATCTGTTCCCACAGCAGAAGAGCAAAGATTGAAAGCTGGTGCTGGACCTGTTCAGCACACAATCACCTTTACATTGGTGCCTCCATCGTTGCTTTCACTGCTAACACTCATACAGGAAAAGCATTTGAATGGAATCAGTCCAGAGCCTGCTCTCTGCTGCGCAGCAACACAGTCAGCACAGAATGAACAGTGGATTCTGCTCGCACAGCAGAAGGACCAGCAGGGAAAGCTAGTGCTGGGCTTCTTCAGCACACAAGCAGCTTTGCAACGGGGTCACCATCATTGCAGTCTCTCCTCGGTTTCATACCTAAAAGTCCATTTGAATCCAAATTCTCAGGTGGTCTCTCTCAGCTGCCCAGCAGCACAGTGAGTACAGCACGAACGTTTGGCATCTGCTCCCACAGCAGAAGAGCAAGGATTGAAAGCTGGTGCTGGACCTGTTCAGCACACAATCACCTTTACATTGGTGCCTCCATCGTTGCTTTCACTGCTAACACTCATACAGGAAAAGCATTTGAATAGAATCAGTCCAGAGCCTGCTCCCTGCTGGGAGCAACACAGGACAGAAAGAACAGTGGCATCTACTCACACGGCAGAAGGACCAGCAGGGAAAGCTAGGGCTGTGTCTCTTCAGCACACAAGCAGCTTTGCAACGGGGTCACCATCATTGCAGTCTCTCCTCGGTTTCATACCTAAAAGTCCATTTGAATCCAAATTCTCAGGTGGTCTCTCTCAGCTGCCCAGCAGCACAGTTAGTACAGCACGAACGTTTGGCATCTGCTCCCACAGCAGAAGAGCAAGGATTGAAAGCTCTTGCTGGACCTGTTCAGCACACAATCACCTTTACATTGCTGCCTCCATCGTTGCTTTCACTGCTCACTTTCATACAGGAAAAGCATTTGAATGGAATCAGTCCAGAGGCTGCTCTCTGCTGCGCAGCAACACAGTCAGCACAGAATGAACAGTGGCATCTGCTCACACGGGAGAAGGATCATCAGGGGAAGCTAGTGCTGGGCCTCTTCAGCACACAAACAGCTTTGCAACGGGGTCACCATCATTGCAGTCTCTCCTCGGTTTCATACCTAAAAGTCCATTTGAATCCAAATTCTCAGGTGGTCTCAGCTGCCCAGCAGCACAGTGAGTACAGCACGAACGTTTGGCATCTGCTCCCACAGCAGAAGAGCAAGGATTGAAAGCTGGTGCTGGACCTGTTCAGCACACAATCACCTTTACATTGGTGCCTCCATCGTTGCTTTCACTGCTAACACTCTTACAGGAAAAGCATTTGAATAGAATCAGTCCAGAGCCTGCTCCCTGCTGGCAGCAACACAATCAGCACAGAATGAACAGTGGCATCTGCTCACACGGCAGAAGGACCAGCAGGGAAAGCTAGGGCTGTGTCTCTTCAGCACACAAGCAGCTTTGCAACGGGGTCACCATCATTGCAGTCTCTCCTCGGTTTCATACCTAAAAGTCCATTTGAATCCAAATTTTCAGGTGGTCTCAGCTGCCCAGCAGCACAGTGAGTACAGCACGATCGTTTGGCCTCTGCTCCCACAGCAGAAGAGCCAGGATTGAAAGCTGGTGCTGGACCTGTTCAGCACACAATCACCTTTACATTGGTGCCTCCATCGTTGCTTTCACTGCTCACTTTCATACAGGAAAAGCATTTGAATGGAATCAGTCCAGAGGCTGCTCTCTGCTGCGCAGCAACACAATCAGCACAGAATGAACAGTGGCATCTGTTCACACGGCAGAAAGACCAGCAGGGAAACCTAGTGCTGGGCCTCTTCAGCACACAAGCAGATTTGCAACGGGGACACCATCATTCCAGTCTCTCCTCGGTTTCATACCTAAAAGTCCATTTGAATCCGAATTCACAGGTGGTGTCTCTCAGCTCCCCAGAAGCACAGTGAGTACAGCACGAACGTTTGGCCTCTGCTCCCACAGCAGAAGAGCCAGGATTGAAAGCTGGTGCTGGACCTGTTCAGCACACAATCCCCTTTACATTGGTGCCTCCATCGTTGCTTTCACTGCTCACTTTCATACAGGAAAAGCATTTGAATGGAATCAGTCCAGAGCCTGCTCTCTGCTGCGCAGGAACACAGTCAGCACAGAATGAACAGTGGCATCTGCTCACACGGCAGAAGGACCAGCAGGGAAAGCTAGTGCTGGGCTTCTTCAGCACACAAGCAGCTTTGCAACGGGGTCACCATCATTGCAGTCTCTCCTCGGTTTCATACCTAAAAGTCCATTTGATTCAAATTCTCAGATGGTCTCTCTCAGCCGCCCAGCAGCACAGTGAGTACAGCACGAACGTTTGGCATCTGCTCCCACAGCAGAAGAGCAAGGATTGAAAGCTGGTGCTGGACCTGTTCAGCACACAATCCCCTTTACATTGGTGCCTCCATCGTTGTTTTCACTGCTCACTTTCATACAGGAAAAGCATTTGAATGGAATCAGTCCAGAGCCTGCTCTCTGCTGCGCAGCAACACAATCAGCACAGAATGAACAGTGGCATCTGCTCACACGGCAGAAGGACCAGCAGGGAAAGCTAGTGCTGGGCCTCTTCAGCACACAAGCAGCTTTGCAACGGGGTCACCATCATTGCAGTCTCTCCTCGGTTTCATACCTAAAAGTCCATTTGAATCCGAATTCTCAGGTGGTGTCGCTCAGCTGCCCAGCAGCACAGTGAGTACAGCACGAACGTTTGGCCTCTGCTCCCACAGCAGAAGAGCCAGGATTGAAAGCTGGTGCTGGACCTGTTCAGCACACAATCCCCTTTACATTGGTGCCTCCATCGTTGCTTTCACTGCTCACTTTCATACAGTAAAAGCATTTGAATGGAATCAGTCCAGAGCCTGCTCTCTGCCGCGCAGCAACACAGTCAGCACAGAATGAACAGTGGCATCTGCTCACACGGCGGTAGGACCAGCAGGGAAAGCTAGTGCTCTGCTTCTTCAGCACACAAGCAGGTTTGCAACGGGGTCACCATCATTGCAGTCTCTCCTCGGTTTCATACCTAAAAGTCCATTTGAATCCAAATTCTTAGGTGGTCTCTCTCAGCTGCCCAGCAGCACAGTTAGTACAGCACGAACGTTTGGCATCTGCTCCCACAGCAGAAGAGCAAGGATTGAAAGCTGGTGCTGGACCTGTTCAGCACACAATCACCTTTACATTGGTGCCTCCATCGTTGCTTTCACTGCTAACACTCATACAGGAAAAGCATTTCAATGGAATCAGTCCAGAGCCTGCTCCCTGCTGGCAGCAACACAATCAGCACAGAATGAACAGTGGCATCTGCTCACACGGCAGAAGGACCAGCAGGGAAAGCTAGTGCTGTGTCTCTTCAGCACACAAGCAGCTTTGCAACGGGGTCACCATCATTGCAGTCTCTCCTCGGTTTCATACCTAAAAGTCCATTTGAATCCAAATTCTCAGGTGGTGTCTCTCAGCTGCCCAGCAGCACAGTGAGTACAGCACGAACGTTTGGCATCTGCTCCCACAGCAGGAGAGCCAGGATTGAAAGCTGCTGCTGGACCTGTTCAGCACACAATCCCCTTTACATTGGTGCCTCCATCGTTGCTTTCACTGCTCTCTTTCATACAGGAAAAGCATTTGAATGGAATCAGTCCAGAGCCTGCTCTCTGCTGCGCAGCAACACAATCAGCACAGAATGAACAGTGGCATCTGCTCACACGGCAGAAGGACCAGCAGGGAAATCTAGTGCTGGGCCTCTTCAGCACACAAGCAGCTTTGCAACGGTGTCGCCGTCGTTGCAGTCTCTCCTCGGTTTCACACCTAAAAGTCCATTTGAATCCAAATTCTCAGGTGGTCTCTCTCAGCTGCCCAGCAGCACAGTGAGTACAGCACGAATGTTTGGCCTCTGCTCCCACCGCAGAAGAGCCAGGATTGAAAGCTGGTGCTGGACCTGTTCAGCACACAATCACGTTTACATTGGTGCCTCCATCGTTGCTTTCACTGCTCACTTTCATACAGGAAAAGCATTTGAATGGAATCAGTCCAGAGCCTGCTCTCTGCTGCGCAGCAACACAGTCAGCACAGAATGAACAGTGGATTCTGCTCGCACAGCAGAAGGACCAGCAGGGAAAGCTAGTGCTGGGCTTCTTCAGCACACAAGCAGCTTTGCAACGGGGTCACCATCATTGCAGTCTCTCCTCGGTTTCATACCTAAAAGTCCATTTGAATCCAAATTCTCAGGTGGTGTCTCTCAGCTGCCCAGCAGCACAGTGAGTACAGCACGAACGTTTGGCATCTGCTCCCACAGCAGAAGAGCAAGGATTGAAAGCTGGTGCTGGACCTGTTCAGCACACAATCACCTTTACATTGGTGCCTCCATCGTTGCTTTCACTGCTAACACTCATACAGGAAAAGCATTTGAATAGAATCAGTCCAGAGCCTGCTCCCTGCTGGCAGCAACACAGCACAGAATGAACAGTGGCATCTGCTCACACGGCAGAAGGACCAGCAGGGAAAGCTAGGGCTGTGTCTCTTCAGCACACAAGCAGCTTTGCAACGGGGTCACCATCATTGCAGTCTCTCCTCGGTTTCATACCTAAAAGTCCATTTGAATCCAAATTTTCAGGTGGTCTCAGCTGCCCAGCAGCACAGTGAGTACAGCACGATCGTTTGGCCTCTGCTCCCACAGCAGAAGAGCCAGAATTGAAAGCTGGTGCTGGACCTGTTCAGCACACAATCACCTTTACATTGGTGCCTCCATCGTTGCTTTCACTGCTCACTTTCATACAGGAAAAGCATTTGAATGGAATCAGTCCAGAGCCTGCTCTCTGCTGCGCAGCAACACAGCACAGAATGAACAGTGGCATCTGCTCACACGGGAGAAGGATCATCAGGGGAAGCTAGTGCTGGGCCTCTTCAGCACACAAACAGCTTTGCAACGGGGTCACCATCATTGCAGTCTCTCCTCGGTTTCATACCTAAAAGTCCATTTGAATCCAAATTCTCAGGTGGTCTCAGCTGCCCAGCAGCACAGTGAGTACAGCACGAACGTTTGGCATCTGCTCCCACAGCAGAAGAGCAAGGATTGAAAGCTGGTGCTGGACCTGTTCAGCACACAATCACCTTTACATTGGTGCCTCCATCGTTGCTTTCACTGCTAACACTCATACAGGAAAAGGATTTGAATGGAATCAGTCCAGAGCCTGCTCCCTGCTGGCAGCAACACAATCAGCACAGAATGAACAGTGGCATCTGCTCACACGGCAGAAGGACCAGCAGGGAAAGCTAGTGCTGTGTCTCTTCAGCACACAAGCAGCTTTGCAACGGGGTCACCATCATTGCAGTCTCTCCTCGGTTTCATACCTAAAAGTCCATTTGAATCCAAATTCTCAGGTGGTGTCTCTCAGCTGCCCAGCAGCACAGTGAGTACAGCACGAACGTTTGGCCTCTTCTCCCACAGCAGGAGAGCCAGGATTGAAAGCTGCTGCTGGACCTGTTCAGCACACAATCCCCTTTACATTGGTGCCTCCATCGTTGCTTTCACTGCTCACTTTCATACAGGAAAAGCATTTGAATGGAATCAGTCCAGAGCCTGCTCTCTGCTGCGCAGCAACACAATCAGCACAGAATGAACAGTGGCATCTGCTCACACGGCAGAAGGAGCAGCAGGGAAAGCTAGTGCTGCGCCTCTTCAGCACACAAGCAGCTTTGCAACGGTGTCGCCGTCGTTGCAGTCTCTCCTCGGTTTCACACCTAAAAGTCCATTTGAATCCAAATTCTCAGGTGGTCTCTCTCAGCTGCCCAGCAGCACAGTGAGTACAGCACGAACGTTTGGCCTCTGCTCCCACCGCAGAAGAGCCAGGATTGAAAGCTGGTGCTGGACCTGTTCAGCACACAATCACGTTTACATTGGTGCCTCCATCGTTGCTTTCACTGCTCACTTTCATACAGGAAAAGCATTTGAATGGAATCAGTCCAGAGCCTGCTCTCTGCTGCGCAGCAACACAGTCAGCACAGAATGAACAGTGGATTCTGCTCGCACAGCAGAAGGACCAGCAGGGAAAGCTAGTGCTGGGCCTCTTCAGCACACAAGCAGCTTTGCAACGGGGTCGCCGTCATTGCAGTCTCTCCTCGGTTTCATACCTAAAAGTCCATTTGAATCCAAATTCACAGGTGGTCTTTCTCAGCTGCCCAGCAGCACAGTTAGTACAGCACGAATGTTTGGCCTCTGCTCCCACCCCAGAAGAGCCAGGATTGAAAGCTGGTGCTGGACCTGTTCAGCACACAATCACGTTTACATTGGTGCCTCCATCGTTGCTTTCACTGCTCACTTTCATACAGGAAAAGCATTTGAATGGAATCAGTCCAGAGCCTGCTCTCTGCTGCGCAGCAACACAGTCAGCACAGAATGAACAGTGGATTCTGCTCGCACAGCAGAAGGACCAGCAGGGAAAGCTAGTGCTGGGCTTCTTCAGCACACAAGCAGCTTTGCAACGGGGTCACCATCATTGCAGTCTCTCCTCGGTTTCATACCTAAAAGTCCATTTGAATCCAAATTCTCATGTGGTGTCTCTCAGCTGCCCAGCAGCACTGTGAGTACAGCACGAACGTTTGGCATCTGCTCCCACAGCAGAAGAGCAAGGATTGAAAGCTGGTGCTGGACCTGTTCAGCACACAATCCCCTTTACATTGGTGCCTCCATCGTTGCTTTCACTGCTAACACTCATACAGGAAAAGCATTTGAATAGAATCAGTCCAGAGCCTGCTCCCTGCTGGCAGCAACACACCACAGAATGAACAGTGGCATCTGCTCACACGGCAGAAGGACCAGCAGGGAAAGTTAGTGCTGGGTTTCTTCAGCACACAAGCAGCTTTGCAACGGGGTCACCATCATTGCAGTCTCTCTTCGGTTTCATACCTAAAAGTCCATTTGAATCCAAATTCTCAGGTGGTCTCAGCTGCCCAGCAGCACAGTGAGTACAGCACGAACGTTTGGCCTCTGCTCCCACAGCAGAAGAGCCAGGATTGAAAGCTGGTGCTGGACCTGTTCAGCACACAATCCCCTTTACATTGGTGCCTCCATCGTTGCTTTCACTGCTCACTTTCATACAGGAAAAGCATTTGAATGGAATCAGTCCAGAGCCTGCTCTCTGCTGCGCAGCAACACAGTCAGCACAGAATGAACAGTGGCATCTGCTCACACGGCAGAAGGACCAGCAGGGAAAGCTCGTGCTGGGCATCTTCAGCACACAAGCAGCTTTGCAACGGGGTCACCATCATTGCAGTCTCTCCTCGGTTTCATACCTAAAAGTCCATTTGAATCCAAATTCTCAGGTGGTCTCAGCTGCCCAGCAGCACAGTGAGTATAGCACGAACGTTTGGCATCTGCTCCCACAGTCGAAGAGCCAGGAGGGAAAGCATGTGCTGGGCATCTTCAGCACACAGTTAGCTTTGCAAGGGTGTCACCATCATTGCTGTCGCTCCTCGGTTTCATACGTAAAAGTCCATTTGAGTGCAACCTCTCCGAAGCTTGTTCTCGGCTGCCCAGGGGCAGAACGATTAGTGCACGAACGTCTGGCTTCTGCTCCCAGATCCGAAGAGCCAGGAGGGAAAGCATGCGCTGGGCATCTTCAGCACACAGTCAGCTTTGCAACGGTGTCACCATCATTGCTGTCGCTCCTCGCTTTCATACCTAAAGGTCCATTTGAATGCACCCTCTTCGGAGCTTGCTCTCGCCTGCCCAGCTACACAGTGAGTAGAGCACGAACGGTTGCCGTCTGCTCCCACAGTCGAAGAGCCAGGAGGGAAAGCTGGTGAAAGCTTAGGGTTAGGGTTAGGGTTAGGGTTAGGGTTAGGGGTTAGGGTTAGGGGTTAGGGTTAGGGTTAGGGTTAGGGTTAGGGATAGGGGTTAGTGTTAGGGGTTGGGGTTAGGTTTAGGGTTAGGGTTAGGGTTAGGGGTTAGGGTTAGGGTTAGGGTTATGGTTAGGTTTAGGGTTAGGGTTAGGGTTAGGGGTATGGTTAGGGTTAGGGTTAGGGTTAGGGTTTGGTTATGGTTAGGTTTAGGGTTAGGGTTAGTGTCAGGGTTTGGGTTGCTGTCTGCACCCACAGTCGAAGAGCCAGGAGGGAAAGCATGTGCGGGGCATCTTCAGCACACAGTCAGCTTTGCAATGCTGTCGCCATTATTGCTGTCAGTCCTCAGTTTCATACCTAAAAGCACATTTGAATGCAATCTCTTCGGAGCTTGCTCTCGGCTGCCCAGCAGCACAGTGAGTAGAGCATGAACGGTCGCCGTCTGCTCCCACAGTCGAAGAGCCAGGAGGGAAAGCATGTGCTCTGAATCTTCTGCATAGCTTTGCAAGGGTGGCACCATCATTGTTGTCGCTCCTCGGTTTCATACCTAAAAGTCCACTCGAATGCAACCTCTACGGAGCTTGCTCTGAGCTCCCAAGTAGCACAGCGATTAGAGCACGAACGTCTGGCCTCTGCTCCCAGAGCCGAAGAGCCAGGAGGGAAAGCATGTGCTGGGCATCTTCAGCACACAGTCAGCTTTGCAACGGTGTCACCATCATTGCTGTCGCTCCTCGGTTTCATATGTAAAAGTCCATTTGAATGCAACGTCTCCAAAGCTTGTTCTCGGCTGCCCAGGGGCACAGTGATTAGTGCATGAAAGTCTGGCCTCTGCTCTTAGAGCCGTAGAGCCAGGATGGAAAACATTTGCTGGGCATCTTCAGCACACAGTCAGCTTTGCAACAGTGTCACCATCATTGCTGTCGCTCCTCGGTTTCATACTTAAAAGTCAATTTGAGTGCAACCTCTCCGAAGCTTGTTCTCGGCTGCCCAGGGGCAGAACGATTAGTGCACGAACGTCTGGCTTCTGCTCCCAGATCCGAAGAGCCAGGAGGGAAAGCATGTGCTGGGCATCTTCAGCACACAGTCAGCTTTGCAACGGTGTCACCATCATTGCTGTCGCTCCTCGCTTTCATACCTAAAGGTCCATTTGAATGCACCCTCTTCGGAGCTTTCTCTCGGCTGCCGAGCAGCACAGTGAGTGGAGCACGAACGGTTGCCGTCTGCTGCCAGAGCCGAAGAGCCAGGAGGGAAAGAATGTGCTGGGCTTCTTCTGCACACAGTCAGCTTTGCAATGCTGACGCCATTATTGCTGTCACTCCTCGGTTTCATACCTAAAAGTACATTTGAATGCAACCTCTTCAAAGCTGCTTCCCAGCTGCCCAGTAGCACAGCGATTAGTGCACGAACTTCTGGCTTCTGCTCCCAGATCCGAAGTGCCGGGAGGGAAAGCATGTGCTGGGCATCTTCAGCACACAGTCAGCTTTGCAACGGTGTCACCATCATTGCTGTCGCTCCTCGCTTTCATACCTAAAGGTCCATTTGAATTCACCCTCTTCGGAGCTTGCTCTCGGCTGCCCACCTGCACAGTGAGTAGAGCACGAAGAGTTGCTGTCTGCTCCCACAATCGAAGAGCCAGGAGGGAAAGCTGGTGCTCTGAATCTTCTGCACACAATCAGCTTTGCAACAGTGCCTCCATCATTGCTGTCGCTCCTCACTTTCATACCGAGAAGTTTATTTGAATCCAACTTCTCTGCTCGTTGCTCTTGGCTGCCCAGCAGCACAGGAGTAGAGCACGAACGTCTGGCCTCTGCTCTCAGAGCCGAAGAGCCAGGAGGGAAAGCATGTGCAGGGCATCTTCAGCACACAGTCAGCTTTGCAACGGTGTCACCATCATTGCTGTCGCTCCTCGCTTTCATACCTAAAGGTCCATTTGAATGCACCCTCTTCGGAGCTTGCTCTCGGCTGCCCAGCAGCACAGTGAGTAGAGCACGAACGGTTGTCGTCTGCTAGCACAGTCGAAGAGCCAGGAGGGAAAGCATGTGCTGGGCATCTTCAGCACACAGTTAGCTTTGCAACGGTGTCACCATCATTGCTGTCGCTCCTCGGTTTCATACCTAAAAGTCCACTCGAATGCAACCTCTACGGAGCTTGCTCTGAGCTGCCAAGTAGCACAGCGATTAGAGCACGAACGTCTGGCCTCTGCTCCCAGAGCCGAGGAGCCAGGAGAAAAAGCATGTGCTGGGCATCTTCAGCACACAGTCAGCTTTGCAACGGTGTCACCATCATTGCTGTCGCTCCTCGCTTTCATACTTAAAAGTCCATTTGAGTGCAACCTCTCCGAAGCTTGTTCTCGGCTGCCCAGGGGCAGAACGATTAGTGCACGAACGTCTGGCTTCTGCTCCCAGATCCGAAGAGCCAGGAGGGAAAGCATGTGCTGGGCATCTTCAGCACACAGTCAGCATTGCAACGGTGTCACCATCATTGCTGTCGCTCCTCGCTTTCATACATAAAGGTCCATTTGAATGCACCCTCTTCAAAGCTTGCTCTCGGCTGCCGAGCTACACAGTGAGTAGAGCACGAACAGTTGCCGTCTGCTCCCACAATCGAAGAGCCAGGAGGGAAAGCTGGTGAAAGCTTAGGGTTAGGGTTAGGGTTAGGGTTAGGGTTAGCGTTAGGGGTTAGGGTTAGGGGTTAGGGTTACGGTTAGGGTTAGGGTTAGGTTTAGGGTTAAGCTTAGGGTTAGGGTTGCCGTCTGCTCCCACAGTCGAAGAGCCAGGAGGGAAAGCATATGCGGGGCATGTTCAGCGCACACTCAGCTTTGCAATGCTGTCACCATTATTGCTGTCACTCCTCGGTTTCATACCTAAAAGTACATTTGTATGCAAAATCTCCAAAGCTGCTTCTCAGCTGCCCAGTAGCACAGCGATTAGTGCACGAACTTCTGGCTTCTGCTCCCAAATCCGAAGAGCCGGGAGGGAAAGCATGTGCTGGGCATCTTCAGCACACAGTCAGCTTTGCAACGGTGTCACCATCATTGCTGTCGCTCCTCGCTTTCATACCAAGAAGTTCATTTGAATCCAACTTCTCTGCTCGTTGCTCTTGGCTGCCCAGCAGCACAGTCAGTAGAGCACTAACGTCTGGCCTCTGCTCTCAGAGCCGAAGAGCCAGGAGGGAAAGCATGTGCTGGGCATCTTCAGCACACAGTTAGCTTTGCAACGGTGTCACCATCATTGCTGTCGCTCCTCGGTTTCATTCCTAAATGTCCACTGGAATGCAACCTCTACGGAGCTTGCTCTGAGCTGCCAAGTAGCACAGCGATTAGAGCACGAACGTCTGGCCTCTGCTCTTAGAGCCGAAGAGCCAGGAGGGAAAGCATGTGCTGGGCATCTTCAGCACACAGTCAGCTTTGCAACGGTGTCACCATCATTGCTGTCGCTCCTCGCTTTCATACCTAAAGGTCCATTTGAATGCACCCTCTTCGGAGCTTGCTCTCGGCTACCCAGCAGCACAGTGAGTAGAGCACGAATGGTTGCCGTCTGCTCCCACAGTCGAAGAGCCAGGAGGGAAAGCATGTGCTGGGCATCTTCAGCCCACAGTTAGCTTTGCAACGGTGTCACCATCATTGCTGTCGCTCCTCGGTTTCATACCTAAAAGTCCACTCGAATGCAACCTCTACGGAGCTTGCTCTGAGCTGCCAAGTAGCACAGCGATTAGAGCACGAACGTCTGGCCTCTGCTCCCAGAGCCGAAGAGCCAGGAGGGAAAGCATGTGCTGGGCATCTTCAGCACACAGTCAGCTTTGCAACGGTGTCACCATCATTGCTGTCGCTCCTCGCTTTCATACTTAAAAGTCCATTTGAGTGCAACCTCTCCGAAGCTTGTTCTCGGCTGCCCAGGGGCAGAACGATTAGTGCACGAACGTCTGGCTTCTGCTCCCAGATCCGAAGAGCCAGGAGGGAAAGCAGGTGCTGGGCATCTTCAGCACACAGTCAGCTTTGCAACGGTGTCACCATCATTGCTGTCGCTCCTCGCTTTCATACCTAAAGGTCCATTTGAATGCACCCTCTTCGGAGCTTGCTCTCGGCTGCCCAGCTGCACAGTGAGTAGAGCACGAACAGTTGCCGTCTGCTCCCACAATCGAAGAGCCAGGAGGGAAAGCTGGTGAAAGCTTAGGGTTAGGGTTAGGGTTAGGGTTAGGGTTAGGGGTTAGGGTTAGGGGTTACGGTTAGGGCTAGGGTTAGGGTTAGGGTTAGGGCTAGGGTTAGGGTTAGGGTTAGGGGTTAGGGTTAGGGTTAGGGTTAGGGTTAGGGTTAGCGTTGCCGTCTGCTCCCACAGTTGAAGAGCCAGGAGGGAAAGCATGTGCGGGGCATTTTCAGCACACAGTCAGCTTTGCAATGCTGTCACCATTATTGCTGTCACTCCTCGGTTTCATACCTAAAAGTACATTTGAATGCAACCTCTCCAAAGCTGCTTCTCAGCTGCCCAGTAGCACAGCGATTAGTGCACGAACTTCTGGCTTCTGCTCCCAGATCCGAAGAGCCGGGAGGGAAAGCATGTGCTGGGCATCTTCAGCACACATTCAGCTTTGCAACGGCGTCACCATCATTGCTGTCGTTCCACGCTTTCATACCTAAAGGTCCATTTGAATGCACCCTCTTCGGAGCCTGCTCTTGGAGGCCCAGCAGCACAGTGAGTAGAGCACGAACGGTTGCCGTCTGCTAGCACAGTGGAGGAGCCAGGAGGGAAAGCATGTGCTGCGCATCTTCAGCACACTGTCAGCTTTGCAACAGTGCCTCCATCATTGCTGACGCTTTTCACTTTCATACCTAGAAGTTCGTTTGAATCAACCTTCTCCGCTCATTGCTCTTGGCTGTCCAGCGGCACAGTCAGTAGAGCACGAACGTCTGGCCTCTGCTCCCAGAGCCGAAGAGCCAGGAGGGAAAGAATGTGCTGGGCATCTTCAGCACACAGTCAGCTTTGCAACGGTGTCACCATCATTGCTGTCGCTCCTCGCTTTCATACCTAAAGGTACATTTGAATGCACCCTCTTCGGAGCTTGCTCTCGGCTGCCCAGCTGCACAGTGAGTAGACCACGAACAGTTGCCGTGTGCTCCCACAATCGAAGAGCCAGGAGGGAAAGCTGGTGAAAGGTTAGGGTTAGGGTTAGGGTTAGGGTTAGGGTTAGGGGTTAAGTTTAGGGGTTAGGGTTAGGGCTAGGGTTAGGGTTAGGGTTAGGGGTTAGGGTTAGGGTTAGGGTTAGGGTTAGGGTTAGTGTTGCCGTCTGCTCCCACAGTCGAAGAGCCAGGAGGGAAAGCATGTGCGGGGCATTTTCAGCACACAGTCAGCTTTGCAATGCTGTCACCATTATTGCTGTCACTCCTCGGTTTCATACCTAAAAGTACATTTGAATGCAACCTCTCCAAAGCTGCTTCTCAGCTGCCCAGTAGCACAGCGATTAGTGCACGAACTTCTGGCTTCTGCTCCCAGATCCGAAGAGCCGGGAGGGAAAGCATGTGCTGGGCATCTTCAGCACACAGTCAGGTTTGCAACGGCGTCACCATCATTGCTGTCGTTCCACGCTTTCATACCTAAAGGTCCATTTGAATGCACCCTCTTCGGAGCCTGCTCTTGGAGGCCCAGCAGCACAGTGAGTAGAGCACGAACGGTTGCCGTCTGCTAGCACAGTGGAGGAGCCAGGAGGGAAAGCATGTGCTGGGCATTTCAGCACACAGTCAGCTTTGCAACAGTGCCTCCATCATTGCTGACGCTTTTCACTTTCATACCTAGAAGTTCATTTGAATCAACCTTCCCTGCTCATTGCTCTTGGCTGTCCAGCGGCACAGTCAGTAGAGCACGAACGTCTGGCCTCTGCTCCCAGAGCCGAAGATCCAGGAGGGAAAGCATGTGCTGGGCATCTTCAGCACACATTCAGCTTTGCAATGGTGTCACCATCATTGCTGTCGCTCCTCGCTTTCATACCTAAAGGTCCATTTGAATGCACCCTCTTCGGAGCTTTCTCTCGGCTGCCGAGCAGCACAGTGAGTAGAGCACGAACGGTTGCCGTCTGCTGCCAGATCCGAAGAGCCAGGAGGGAAAGCATGTGCTGGGCATCTTCAGCACACAGTCAGCTTTGCAACGGTGTCACCATCATTGCTGTCGCTCCTCACCATAACCCTAACCCTAACCCTAACCCCTGACCCTAACCCCTAACCCTAACCCTAAGCCTAACCCTAACCCTAAGCTTTCACCAGATTCAGAGCACCAGCTTTCCCTCCTGGCTCTTCGATTGTGGGAGCAGACGGCAACTGTTCGTGCTCTACTCACTGTGCAGCTGGGCAGCCGAGAGCAAGCTCCGAAGAGGGTGCATTCAAATGGACCTTTAGGTATGAAAGCGAGGAGCGACAGCAATGATGGTGACACCGTTGCAAAGCTGACTGTGTGCTGAAGATGCCCAGCACATGCTTTCCCTCCTGGCTCTTCGGATCTGGGAGCAGAAGCCAGACGTTCGTGCACTAATCGTTCTGCCCCTGGGCAGCCGAGAACAAGCTTCGGAGAGGTTGCACTCAAATGGACTTTTAAGTATGAAAGCGAGGAGCGACAGCAATGATGGTGACACCGTTGCAAAGCTGACTGTGTGCTGAAGATGCCCAGCACATGCTTTCCCTCCTGGCTCTTCGGCTCTGGGAGCAGAGGCCAGACGTTCGTACTCTAATCGCTATGCTACTTGGCAGCTCAGAGCAAGCTCCGTAGAGGTTGCATTCTAGTGGACTTTTAGGTATGAAAGCGAGGAGCGACAGCAATGATGGTGACACCGTTGCAAAGCTAACTGTGTGCTGAAGATGCCCAGCACATGCTTTCCCTCCTGGCTCTTCGACTGTGGGAGCAGACGGCAACCCTAACCCAACCCTAACCCTAAACCTAACCCAACACTAACCCTAACCCTACCCCTAACCCTAACCCTAACCCTAAACCTAACCATAACCCTAACCCTAACCCTAACCCCTAACCCTAACTCTAACCCTAACCCTAACCCCTAACCCTAACCCCTAACCCTAACCCTAACCCTAACCCTAACCCTAAGCTTTCACCAGCATTCCCTCCTGGCTCTTCGATTGTGGGAGCAGACGGCAAGTGTTCGTGCTCTTCTCACTGTGCAGCTGGGCAGCCGAGAGCAAGCTCCGAAGAGGGTGCATTCAAATGGACCTTTAGGTATGAAAGCGAGGAGCGACAGCAATGATGGTGACACCGTTGCAAAGCTGACTGTGTGCTGAAGATGCCCAGCACATGCTTTCCCTCCTGGCTCTTCGGCTCTGGGAGCAGAGGCCAGACGTTCGTGCTCTACTGACTGTGCCGCTGGACAGCCAAGAGCAATGAGCGGAGAAGGTGGATTCAAATGAACTTCTAGGTATGAAAGTGAAAAGCGTCAGCAATGATGGAGGCACTGTTGCAAAGCTGACTGTGTGCTGAAGATGCCCAGCACATGCTTTCCCTCCTGGCTCCTCCACTGTGCTAGCAGACGGCAACCGTTCGTGCTCTACTCACTGTGCTGCTGGGCAGCCGAGAGCAAGCTCCGAAGAGGGTGCATTCAAATGGACCTTTAGGTATGAAAGCGAGGAGCGACAGCAATGATGGTGACACCGTTGCAAAGCTGACTGTGTGCTGAAGATGCCCAGCACATGCTTTCCCTACCGGCTCTTCGGATCTGGGAGCAGAAGCCAGAAGTTCGTGCAATAATCGCTGTGCTACTGGGCAGCTGAGAAGCAGCTTTGGAGAGGTTGCATTCAAATGTACTTTTAGGTATGAAACCGAGGAGTGACAGCAATAATGGTGACAGCATTGCAAAGCTGACTGTGTGCTGAAGATGCCCCGCACATGTTTTCCCTTCTGGCTCTTCGACTGTGGGAGCAGACGGCAACCCTATCCCTAACCCTAACCCTAAACCTAACCCAAACCTAACCCTAACCCTACCCCTAACCCTAACCCTAAACCTAACCATAACCCTAACCCTAACCCTAACACCTAACCCTAACCCTAACCCTAACCCCTAACCCTAAGCCCTAACCCTAACCCTAACCCTAACCCTAACCCTATCCCTAAGCTTTCACCAGCTTTCCCTCCTGGCTCTTCGATTGTGGGAGCAGACGGCAACCGTTCGTGCTCTTCTCACTGTGCAGCTGGGCAGCCGAGAGCAAGCTCCGAAGAGGGTGCATTCAAATGTACCTTTAGGTATGAAAGCGAGGAGCGACAGCAATGATGGTGACACCGTTGCAAAGCTGACTGTGTGCTGAAGATGCCCAGCACCTGCTTTCCCTCCTGGCTCTTCGGATCTGGGAGCAGAAGCCAGACGTTCGTGCACTAATCGTTCTGCCCCTGGGCAGCCGAGAACAAGCTTCGGAGAGGTTGCACTCAAATGGACTTTTAAGTATGAAAGCGAGGAGCGACAGCAATGATGGTGACACCGTTGCAAAGCTGACTGTGTGCTGAAGATGCCCAGCACATGCTTTCCCTCCTGGCTCTTCGGCTCTGGGAGCAGAGGCCAGACGTTCGTGCTCTAATCGCTGTGCTACTTGGCAGCTCAGAGCAAGCTCCGTAGAGGTTGCATTCGAGTGGACATTTAGGTATGAAAGCGAGGAGCAACAGCAATGATGGTGACACTGTTGCAAAGCTAACTGTGTGCTGAAGATGCCCAGCACATGCTTTCCCTCCTGGCTCTTCGACTGTGGGAGCAGACGGCAACCGTTCGTGCTCTACTCACTGTGCTGCTGGGCAGCCGAGAGCAAGCTCCGAAGAGGGTGCATTCAAATGGACCTTTAGGTATGAAAGCGAGGAGCGACAGCAATGATGGTGACACCGTTGCAAAGCTGACTGTGTGCTGAAGATGCCCAGCACATGCTTTCCCTCCTGGCTCTTCGGCTCTGAGGGCAGAGGCCAGACGTTCGTGCTCTACTGACTGTGCCGCTGGACAGCCAAGAGCATGAGCGGAGAAGGTGGATTCAAATGAACTTCTCGGTATGAAAGTGAAAAGCGTCAGCAATGATGGAGGCACTGTTGCAAAGCTGACTGTGTGCTGAAGATGCCCAGCACATGCTTTCCCTCCTGGCTCCTCCACTGTGCTAGCAGACGGCAACTGTTCGTGCTCTACTCACTGTGCTGCTGGGCAGCCGAGAGCAAGCTCCGAAGAGGGTGCATTCAAATGGACCTTTAGGTATGAAAGCGAGGAGCGACACCAATGATGGTGACACCGTTGCAAAGCTGACTGTGTGCTGAAGATGCCCAGCACATGCTTTCCCTCCCGGCTCTTCGGATCTGGGAGCAGAAGCCAGAAGTTCGTGCAATAATCGCTGTGCTACTGGGCAGCTGAGAAGCAGCTTTGGTGAGGTTGCATTCAAATGTACTTTTAGGTATGAAACCAAGGAGTGACAGCAATAATGGTGACAGCATTGCAAAGCTGACTGTGTGCTGAAGATGCCCCGCACATGCTTTCCCTCCTGGCTCTTCGACTGT